>NC_085938.1:19398939-19701969 GCF_963556715.1 Cydia fagiglandana
CCCCATTTTACGGTAAGTACTTAATTATTCCAAGAGAGGCAGTACAGTGATCCCCGCACTAGGCTCAGCCTGTATGAGAATCTTAGAGAAATATCGAAATATTGCGGCTTTTCACAGGATATATTATTAATAAAGCTAGCTAACCTACTACATTATTAATTAAAAAAAAAATGTTTTAGGAATTAGTGAATCAAACATGAACCGTGTAAGGGCATATCAACTTTATAAGTATATCTTATGTCTAATAGTCTATAACGTACAATTTTTATTTGTAGGTCTTACATTTAGATTTTATAAAATTGCATCGCATTTCTAATTATTTATCCACTAACAAATAAAGTTTAGGTGTAACAATTTATTAAAATTAAAAATTTACATTTACATTACCTCTGAAGCTGACAGCTTTACTTGTTCATTTTTTAATGTAAACCATGCGATGGATATTCAAAGAAAATGAAAACAATACTCGTATGTTTTTTTACAACCTTAATCATCTCCTTCTTCTTCCTCGCGTTATCCCGGCATTTTGCCACAGCTCACATAGGAGCCTGGGGTCCGCTTGACAACTAATCCCATGATTTGACGTAGGCACTAGTTTCTACGAAAGCGACTGCCATCTGACCTTCCAACCCAGAGGGGAAACTAGGCCTTATTGGGATTAGTCCGGTTTCCTCACGATGTTTTCCTTCACCGAAAAGCGACTAGTAAATATCAAATGATATTTCGTACATAAGTTCCAAAAAACTCATTGGTACGAGCCGGGGTTTGAACCCGCGACCTCCGGATTGCAAGTCGCACGCTCTTACCGCTAGGCCACCAGCGCTTCCAACCTTTACAATCATATTTTGCAAAAATTCGAACCGTGTCGGTATGATAATACCACTGAAGAAAAGAAATACCTAATAAAGACCTTTTGAATACTAACTGACTTTTTGTGACATCGGAAGTTTCAGATAAAATGGGCAATATTTCCGAAACTTCTAAATACTCGTATTGCGGAACATAATGTGACTTATCTTCTTTTCTTCGTCGCTTTTTGGTATAACCAAGTATAGCCTTTATTATAATGGATGCACCACAGAATAAACATTCTTCACTTTGAGTTTACTCAGTTTTCACCAAGGACTCCATTGGGCTCCGCAAAAGTTTAGAAGTGCTAAGTAAACACCACGGGATTACAATCCTTACAAAAACGGGTATAGAACGTAAAGTCGCGACAACTTATACCTACTGCCCGATTCGAACTTTGAGATACGTCAATTAATAGATCTAGAAACGATATGGATTAGATATGTCGGTGTCAAAAGTGACGTTTTTGGTTTAAGGAACGTCAGATTTGACACTGACATTTCTAATCCATATCATTTCTAGATCTATTAATTGACGTATCTTAAAGTTCAAATTGGGCAGATAGTTCCTAATCAAGTAATCACATCTAGGTACTGCCAGTTCACTGCTAGGCGGGTTCTCTGTTTGTAGGTGCTTTTCGCTACATCTGGTTTTTCCCATGTCTACGCTCGTAGCATACGTAGCTTGCGTTGGCACTGAATGTGGTTAGGTAAATATAGGGGTGCCTAATCTAAAATTATGGTTAGTAGGTATTCAACTTTGCAACCACCTCCCATTTATTTATTTATTTTTTTATCATAAGCGCATAGCAATTTTGTTTTGCAATCGGCACTAACTACTAGCCACCCATACAACCATTTCTAGTCGCCGTTACGACGCGGTGTTGACACATCTTGTGTCGACACCGTCTGTTTCGGTCACAATTCCAGTCGCAGAGTCGTCGCCGTGTCGACACAGTTACCAGAAATGGGGAAGGGTCGACACATGACACAAAGTGACATAAAGTGTGGTCGCCGTGTGCACACATTGTTTCGGGTTTGCGACTACTTTATGCCAAAATCATTCGTTCATTTTGTTCCTGTCAAATGGAAACTGTCAGATGGAAAAATGCTTAAATAAAAATAAGTGACATTAATACGCCATCTCTAAAACGGATTACAAGACGTAATTATATATTGTTTGCATTTATATTACAATAGGACTTAAATTATTATGGGGAATTAAACTGCTCGAGTGATTTGATAAACTAAGTGTAATATAATCAACGCGCCACCACATTGTTTTAGTTTAGCCGGAAATGAAATTGTTTACTTCTCAGTGCCTGTGTTCATAACTATATTATTTGATGCATTTTTAGTACTTCGATGCGTATACTATACTTAAATAACAGAAATAACGCTTTACATACTACGAAACTTGTTAATTATGATGTATAAATATGGTTTAAGGCTGAGAAATATTGCAGTCAAAAAGTAGTCGCAAATGTTTCGACTTTGTGTCGACTCTGTGTAGACACATGACACGCGCTGTCAAAAGTAATAACAAAGTTACTGGATTTGCAAAATGGCTCCTTGTGTTCATTCGTTTTCAGATATTCTCAAAGTGTAAGAGCCATGCCGTGGAATAAAAAAAAGTTAATCCTCATATTTTAATCGCGATTAATTTAGTCGACCTAACATAGATTGAAATTGCATTAATCTGAATATTAATCGAATAAATTATCGATTAAATCTCGATTGAAAGTTGACAGGGGGACATTTTTGTACGTAAATGGAATAGGATTTGCATGTAAATATTTCCCACCTTTTCGGGGCGGGGACAAATGGGAACATACAATTTTTGGATGTATTCCCATTTATTCCCGCAGGGAACAGATGGAATAGGATTTGAAAAAAAATATTTCCCATTTTTTCCCCCCTTATCGGGCTGGGGACAAATGGGAACACACAATTTTCGGATGTAATCCCATTTATCATTTATCCTCGCAGGGAACAGATGGAATAAGATTTGCATGTAAATATTTCCCATTTTTTCCACCTTATCTGGGTGGGGACAAATGGGAACACACAATTTTCAGATGTATTCCCATTTATCCCCGTAGGGAACAGATGGAATAGGATTTGCATGTAAATATTTCCCAATTTTCCCACCTTTTCGGGGTGGGGACAAATGGGAACATACAATTTTCAGATGTAATCCCATTTATCCACGCAGGGAACAGATGGAATAGTATTTGCATGTAAATATTTCCCATTTTTTCCCACCTTATCGGGGTGGGGACAAATGGGAACACACAATTTTCGGATGTATTCCCATTTATCTCCGTAGGGAACAGATGGAATAGGATTTGCATGTAAATATTTCCCATTTTTTCCACCTTTTCGGGGTGGGGACAAATGGGAACACACAATTTTCAAATGTAATCCCATTTATCCCCGCAGGGAACAGATGGAATAGTATTTGCATGTAAATATTTCCCATTTTTTCCCACCTTATCGGGGTGGGGATAAATGGGAACACACAATTTTCGGATGTATTCCCATTTATCTCCGTAGGGAACAGATGGAATAGGATTTGCATGTAAATATTTCCCATTTTTTCTACCTTTTCGGGGTGGGGACAAATGGGAACACACAATTTTCAGATGTATTCCCATTTATTCCCGCAGGGAACAGATGGAATAGGATTTGAAAGTAAATATTTCCCATTTCCCCCCCCCCTTATCGGGGTGGGGACAAATGGGAACACACAATTTTCAGATGTAATCCCATTTATCCACGCAGGGAACAGATGGAATAGTATTTGCATGTAAATATTTCCCATTTTTTCCCACCTTATCGGGGTGGGGACAAATGGGAACACACAATTTTCGGATGTAATCCCATTTATCCTCGCAGGGAACAGATGGAATAGGATTTGCATGTAAATATTTCCCATTTTTTTCACATTATCGGGGCGGGGACAAATGGGAACACATAATTTTCGGATGTATTCCCATTTATCTCCGTAGGGAACAGATGGAATAGGATTTGCATGTAAATATTTCCCATTTTTTCCCACCTTATCGGGATGGGGACAAATGGGAACACACAATTTTCAGATGTACTCCCTGGCGTGACAATGTGACGTAACGTGACAGGTGCGACATTTCGATAAGTCTCATTGTTGCTGACGTCACAGGCATCCATGGGCTACGGTTATCGCTTACCATCGGGCGGCAAAAACAGGTATTTCTTTTGCGATGTTTATGATGATAATGATGGAAATTGTCACAAGATTTCAAAGAACTTTCGGTAATTCTTGAGTTCTGTGTCGGAATTTCGTGACAATTGTCGTATTTCTTGTGACAAATGTCATTAGCTTCGCAAAATAAGTACTTATTAACTGGCGATATAGTGGAGTTTTTTTTAAATTAACATGTTGGTGGCAAACAACCACACCGCCCGTCTGATGGTAAGCGATTACCGTAGCCCATGGAGGCCTGTGACTTCAATTACAGTGATGTAGACAATAGGGAATATTAGGCAAAGCTCTGCGTAGGTGGCACTAGTAGTACACATACAGTAAACAAACATGCGTCACTACGTCACTCACATATCGCCTATCGTGAAACACGACGATCGAGGGTTCGGTTTCTGCCTCTCTATCACTCTCGCATATTCGAGCGATAAAGAGGCGGATAACTAAATTTCGATTTTCGCGTTTACCGGTAGGCACTTATTAACAAACCGCCTTGATGCATCAATGTCATATTTTATTGTCTTTGAAAACTTGTCAAAAAACAGTTTAAGGCACAGTATGTATAAGTTAGTCTATGAATTTACTGAGTCGGTAGTGCTGCACTCTGGCGGCAGAACATTGCAGTAATATACCCTATTGTTGGACCTGTCACGTCCTAAAACCTATAAAACAGTATTCATGACGACTTTTATGACAACATGCGTAGCCGCCATCTTGGATTATAAAATGGTCATCATTTTCGAATTCTGCACTCCCTAAAACCTATAAATCGACATCCGTGACGACGCAAGTTATCTTTATTTTCAGATCTAACCAATTGCTACAGAATACAAAGGACAAAAAAAGAAGCAAGGAGGTAATGAAACAAGCAAAAATACTGATGATTCCTCGACGCAATTGGATGATTCTTAAATTGTGTCCAGATTTTCTTGTCATAAAAGTTTTTATTTTTCACATATAACTCACACAAGCTCCGTGACATTTCGACCTTGTAATTTTTTTAATGTTTTTGTTTATATATGCGTATCTCACTAGAATAATATAATCAAGGTATGTTTATGTTTGATGGTTGAAATAGTAACTCTAAAAATTATATTTGTGTCTTATATTCCTGCCGAAGACTTTTATTTTTCCTTTTCCTTCTACACAAGTTAGGCCAAGTAATAAGAATTTAGGGCTCTCAATTTTATTTTGACTTCTACATCAGTAAAGCTACGAGGCCATGTTTGGTATCGTTTTCGTATAAATTCACAGTACCAAATTTAGTTATGGTATCACATTGACACCATTCCGAAGTAAAAACATATAAACTTATTAAAATACTTTCTTTTAAACTCCTCTTCACGCTTAAACTGCTGAACAGTTTTAATTTAAAGGTACACATATATTTTGAGCGCCGAGACAGGGCATAATAAGTTATCTCAAAAATCGTCCTTTAAAGGTGTGAAATGTGGTGCAGGGGGGAATTCAGAATTGAATTCTTGAAGTTAATACTTACTGTTTAAGTTTAGGTTTGAAGTCATGTTTTTTATCATTTTCAACTAAATCAAAGATGTAGAATTGTAGACCATCCCAAATTTCATATAAATCGGTTCAGCGGTTATTGATTGTCCGTACAAATTTTCACGCCACTTTTCACACCTTCAAAAGATGATTTTGGTTATAACTGTTATAAGGTCTATCCTATGTCCTGTTCCGGGACGCAAACTATTTCTATACCAAATTTCAACGAAATCGGTTCAGCGGTTAAGCGTCAAGAGGAGTTTAAAAAATATCGGCCAAGTGCGAGCCGGACTCGCGTATTAAGGGTTCCGTACATTAAGTCCGCCTCGCGCTTGGCTGCACATTTCTAATAGGTTTTCCTGTCATCTTAATAATCGTGATAGGTAAAGGACTATTTTGTGTATTTTTTTCAAAATTTAAGACATAGTAGTTTCGGAGATAAAGGGGGGGGGGGGGGCAATGGTCATTTTTTGGGTATAAAATCAATTTGTTTACGTTATATGTCCGTCTTTGGGTCCCTAATTTACATATATGTACCAAATTTCAACTTAATTGGTCCAGTATAGTTTCCGTGAAAATAGGCTGTGACAGACGGACAGACATACAGACGCACGAGTGATCCTATAAGGGTTCCATTTTTTCCTTTTGAGGTACGGAACCCTAAAAAAATTGTTTTTAAATTTTGTGGAACACGGCCTAGCACCTTCACTGATGTAGAGATCAAGATAAAATTGAGAGCCCTAAATAAAGTTTCAAGAGCGGATATCTCAAAAACTATTCAATATATGGAAAAAATTGACTAAATAAACTTGTAACAAATTAAATTAACTTTCATTTTCTATAAGTGGCCATGTCACTACGATGCATAGTTTCCGAGATATAATCGAAAAACCGGAAAATGGGACCTTCAAAGCCCCCTCTCTCCCCCCCGCTCAAAGGCTACGGCCGAGGACTTTTGATATGTTCACCTCCTAACTTGTCCAAACCAAGTTAAGGAGCCAAAAATTGTGAACCGAGCATTTCCCTCTACAACTTTATTGAACATTCGTTGCCTGACCTAGTAGCGTATTGCATTTCTTTAAAAACTTTTCTGTAAAAGGTTGACGGGTGTTGGGTGTTTAATTGTTTATATGGTTTTGGTCGATTTTTATCATTCGCATCGCCCATGATGACTTACTAGAATTACGAGCACACGAGACACTAATAGTAGTTTGACAAACCTTGGTTTTCAAGAGGTATTTTATATTGACATTTGCTGTCACAAATTTGCTGTCAGATTTAGTCGCAAACCGCACGCAAAGTGCACACAAATGTGTCGACACCTTGTTACGGAAAAGTGTAGACACGGCGACGACACTTTGTTTCGAAACAATTCTAGACACATTGTGTGGACTCTGTTACGACACATCTGACATTTAGTTACCACTTTGATGATTCTGCGACTGGAATGGTTATATGGGCAGTTAGATGCGCCCACCAAACTGTAAAGTACCTATAGTGTACATTTTATTCAATAGCGTGACGATCGTTCTTGTTTGCGTTACCTATGTCTATTTTTGTATGGGATTTAGAACAGCGCGCCAAGCGGGACGTTTTGGAAACTCAAAATCCCATACCAAATGACACTTAACGCAAATGCGCAAGTCACGTCACGCTATCGCATGCAATTTATACTAGGGGTAAAGGGGCCCACTGATTAACAGTCCGCCGGACGGTATCGGCCTGTCAGTTAGAACAAAATTTTGACAGTTCAGAACAACTGAGAGACCGATACCGTCCGGCGGACTGTTAATCAGTGGGCCCGATAGTACTGTACAGTTTGGTGAGCGCATCTCACCATAGTCTTATAAAACATAGTCTTCTCTTCCCAGAGTGACACAAGCCTACGTCACAATAACATGGCCGCTATATATAGCGCTATCGCATATTATCATATAGCGCTGTCGCATGATGACGTAGGCTTGTGTCAGTCAGGTGACCTAGAAAAGAGGGGAAGAGAGTACCAGGCGGAGTATATTATTATACCATGATCTACACTATTGTTTCAAGGCTCTTCCAGTAGATCTAACATCGCGCCCGGCCGGTGTTGTTAGCAAACTTCCCAAGATAAATTGAATATAAAGCAAGCTCGCGTGTGCGCCGCTTATCAATCATGCCAGATGATATGTGCTCGGCCCGTGGTGTATTAAAACAATATTCAGGGGAAATTCCTTTTTTCTCTACACAATAGTCTTGAAGTCATAGACTAGATACATTATAATAGGTCGATATTCGACATTTCGTACGGCAATGCAGAACGTATTTTAAGAGGCATAGGGTTTTATCTTATCGCCTCGCCTGTACATTCTTTGCTTAGATTATTTGACTAAATGTTGCGTAGGTACTTTAACGCTCAACGAGAGGACACTAAGTAGTAATGGGGTTGGCCGGGCGAATATAATGTTCATCTAACAAGCACCCTACCCGCGTAGGTAGCCTTCCCCGCGTACGCCGTTCATGCAAAGTTTTATTTTGCCAAATAGTAAAAAACCGTGGTTGAAAATGACCCAAATCATGAATGTTGTCTCGATGTGGCATTATAATAATGTAGACGTAAACTTAATAACATGATTTTTTTTTTGTGGCAGATATTTGAGTTTTAAAAGAAAAAAATAAATAAAAATAAAAGCGGTGGATGAATTTGACACACATTTGTTTGAATAACATATTATAATATCCTGTGAAGTACAAAACTTCACTTACCGACTATAATTTTATTTTAGGCATTTTAGGTTCACTATTAGGTATTTATTAAATGTCATTATACCCGTGGATAAAAATGACACAAAATGCGTGTGTATGTCGGAAGCCACTTCGCTTTTACAGGGAAACAAATAATTTCATCTCGAATATTGTTTTTACCGAATGCTGTTTAAAAAAAGAAATACCTAAATTTCTACCTAAGCAAATACCTAGGATGACACAAATTATTGTTATTAGGTTTAGTATGTGGTCTGGAAACTATATGTAAAAAATAAGCAACATTAATAATCTTATAACTTCAAAAGTTATTGCTATCGGACTAGAAGTATTTAGCGGATGGCGCCAGTATAGCTTGCCCTGTCTAACTAGAATTGAGTCAAATTTTCGTTTCTTTTTAATGGAAGTTTTTTAAATGTAAATTTAAATGCCAGCCCTTTAAGCCAAATCTCATAGAAAACGGGGCAAGCTATGATGGCTTCATCTATGCAAACCTTTCACAGTAGTTGCTAATTCCATTGGTACAGCTTATCAGTCACCCTAGATCGGCGTGGCACTTTTCATTTAAATTTATACATAGTTAACGGTTAAATATTTACTGGTTGAAAGAGCATCTTCTTTTAATCATTGATTCGTGCCTCTTTTATAATATTAATTTTGGTTTCTTAAATATTAATACTTTTTGAGATATCGGGGAAATGAAAAATAACTACCTTTTCCTCCCTTTTTTTGTTTCTAACTTTTGATATTTTTTGTGTGCTTATACACACTTCGAATACATTTTTCTAGACATCATGAAGGATCTAATGAGGTATCACACATATTTTTAGTATACACGTATTTTTAGGAGTAGTATCTTTATTTTTCACCGTTTTCAGGATCTCGAACAGACTATCTTGTACCTAATTCATTTATTCGTTCAAATAAACTTCTAAAAGTAGGTAAATGGGGCGGACATGCTGGCTTTAGGTATTTGTGAGGTTTCTCACCTTACGTTCCAATATCAATTTCCTGGAAAACATTATTTGCAAGGAAACGAAGTTTTGTATGGCTTCTTTAATTATCCATTGCAAAAAAATGATCCACTCCCACACATGTCCCGGCCTAGGAATATAGGTGTATTATTTCCGTGTTCATATAACCCGGCAACCTTCAAATCAAGAGTGAACAGGCACCTTCTGGGCGAATTCGCTCCATCGTAGGCCACGTCTACGCCTCGGCTAGTCTGTGGCCATGAGTAAGCTCATTCATAATAATAATATATATATATATATATATATATATATATATATAGGAAAAAGTAAAACTTCTGGCAGTTACTATAAAAAAATACTGTCATTTCAAAGAACAGGATAGAATTTTAAAATTATCTAGGATAGGATTATTCTCTTAAGAATAAAGCCGCTTCAATATCATTTTGAACACCTGGCCCGCTTAGCAACTATTGCTGCTGTCTGTAGGAGTGGAAATCAATGGGAAATCCTTTTTATGCAGTCAAGGGGGTCACCTTATATATAAGCTATTAAAACGGTTTAAATCAAATAAAAAAAATACTACTTAATAAATGTAATATTACAAATTGTTAATTAGTAAAATCTTTTAAGAGGTTTTACGCCCCAAGCCCTGAAAAAAATATATTTAAAATTTTGTTCGTCCGATTTCTCGGCTACATTACTAGCTATTTTATATTAAAATTTTAATAGTATGGTATACATACAATTGAAAATGAATGAAGGTTAGACATGTTTTTGTGATTATTTATTGGAGTCTGCCCTTTCAATTATAGTCTTGTTGCCATTAAATTTTTCCATGTCATTAAAACCGTGTAAACATTAAATAAAAAAAACTATAATTTTGCTTTAGCCCCCTTCTTGTCATTTACAAAACAACTCAGAATGCGCTCTATTGTACCTTGCCTCACGTGTAAAATACGGATCTCATTCAATTCTCCCAACGTCATGATTCAGGGGAGCCCTGCTTTCTAGAGAGTGCACATAATTTTTCACTTTAACTTCGGAAAAGCTTATCGCACGCCTTTTGAGTGTCCGCTGTTGTCGTTCGTGTTTCTCAGAAGCTTGAATTTATTCTTTGTACGTCTCAAAACGACTCTCTGCCACCGTAAACTTGCTGACTTTGTTCTTGGTACCATAAAATATAAATTTCTGCGCCTTTATTATTCTTAGCGTGTCCTTGCAGGTAACAGGCGGAGAAAAAATTGACATAAAAATGTTAAATGGTTTTTTTTGGTCGAATCATTGTCTGTCTGGTATTATTAGATGCTTTATTGTTATGAAAATGGGTTAGCAGATGGCGTTTGGAAAACAGGCTGTCACAATAATAAGCTGTATTTGTTGCCAACGAGCCAAGAAAATTAATATTAAAAGAAAAATATATGAATATCAGAGCCGGTTAAACTTATGTAGATTTTACTTTTTTATTACATTTGTAACATTTAGGTAAATGGTGACGTTCGCATGTCAACTTCAGATGCATTACTGTTGCGGCGTCGTAGGGAATAAGTGTAGATAGTCTTAAGATTTTATATAAGTACCTGAATTATGGAGGTATTTTTTTACGAGAGGTCGCAGGATCGACCTCCGGCTTGTACTAATGAGGTTTTCAGAACGCATGTTCTTGCGAAATAATAACAATATTTACCAATAACTTTTCCTTTAAGGAAACTGTTACGGGAGCTGATTAATCCCAATAAAATCGACACAAGATGATGTATGATGGTAAGTCATCACTTAGTCACAGCGCATATAAAATCTCCCCTCAAAATCCAAATGTTCCACTCTAGATTGTCAGCGACCCATCAACGCTGGAGCGGTCACCATAACCAGCAAATTGACCAACGCGTAACCCTGGCCTGGCTCACAAACACAGCGATTGTGCCCGCTAGGATGTTGTTTATATTGCTTACCGAGAATAACGCCTCATGAAAAATAAACCTATCGACCTAGTCCCACAGTAAACACAAAAAAATAAAAAAATAAAAAAATAAAAAAAAAGTCAAAACAAGTCAAAAGTAAATGCCCTTACCTGGATTCAAAACCGGGAACTCCTGCTTCGTAGGCATGATTATTAGCTGTTGAAAAGAAAGAAATGTCAGAGCGTTGTGAATATTTACTTACTTACTGAATTCACTAAATCTCAATGACACCTCGTGTCGGGACTCGGGCCGTTCTAACGTGAGTTATCCTTGAGAGGAAAGGAGACGGCATACAAACTCTAGTCTCCATTTCTGGATATTAACATTATGGAAAATAGTTTTACATAATTTGACGTATATTAATCATTGTTATGCCCCTACGTTAGACCTTTTTAGATTCTTTTTTTATTGTAAAATAGCTGTGGTTGATAAGTATACAACAAATTGTGAAGAAATATTTTCTCTAAGGTTAACATACAGAGAGGTAAATGAGTACTACGTTTGTATCCTCGTATTGTCCTCTTCTTTCGTCTTAAGCTCGTTAGTCCGAACACACGTAAGTGAGGAGAATAACACCCCAGCAGACATGATGACGTCATTAATCTCTCCATAATGGCCGCCGAATGCGGACTCCCGTCACGGGACATTTGCTAAAGCGACTCGGTTACAGATACCTGAATACGGGCTGGTTGGACAAATTCACTTTGTGTAATAGAAAGGGAATGCTTTTGAAATATAAGCTCCTTTTCCCAACTTGTGCTGCCTTTATGATAGAGTTTATCGCCGTGGATAATCTGTCCCTCGCCGAATCTTATTTGTGGGTAAATCAAACTTCACTTACTTTCATCCCGAAGAGTTGATACTTATTCTCCTAATAAATAGTATTGAAGAAAATAATACGACCGGATTAAGCCAATAGTTAGAGCATTGTTGTTATTTATTATTTAAAGACTTACCTTTTGCTCAAAATATGTACATAAGAGGGAATATCCATCGTAATGCTGTGGAGGCTATGTCTACACTGTAGACACATATCTTACTATTTTGTTTATTGACAAATATTATACCAAAATCAAATTATTAGGACAAAAACTTAGCCCTTAAATTGGCAACGGGACAGAGGAGTCACATAACCTTTGCTCGTCTTATTGCATTTTTTTTTAAACAGAATCAGTAGTACTATTGAGCTCCGAGGAGGCTTGAACTCACGACCTTCTTTGCCAATTTAAGGATAAATTGAAAGTTAAAAAAATGTTAACATTAACAAAAAGATATTCCATTAAATATAAAATATTGCCGCCATAGTATTTCAAATTTTAAGCCTCATTTTTACCTATGAATTCAAATTCAAAGCCAACTGGCGTCAAAAAATGCATATTTTTTAGAAAAAAACTTACATAGTTGTTTTTTTTAGACTAATTGTCTAAAGTTTTGTCTTACTAAATTGTCTACGTGTGAGGTGGGACGTAAATAAGTCAGCATAATTTACGTAAGTACACAATTTTTTTTTTATAAAATTTTACCTAATTAAAACTAAAAATCTAAATTTGATTGGGCTCCTGAGGAATAGTGCCAAAGATGCTTCTAATATTTTCTTATTAACTTAGTAGTTAGTAGTAGTAAAACACTTTGTTCTACAAAAATGTGAAAAAAAATCACCCTTCGTCACTTATATCCTTATATTAACTATTAACTAATATATAAAAATCAAAGGATTAACAATAGAGGAATACTATAAAATATAGAATACAAATTCACCAATAATCGCATTGGGCCTACCGGGCGTTTTATTGTTGCATCAATTTCAGTCGGCTCTCGGAAAATAGACTAACAATAAAGCAAATAAAGGCACAGCCACACCGACCAACAACTGAGGGTTTAACCAAGTGATATTTTTTTAAATTAGATAATGCCAATCAAAGCTTAAATAATGTTTACAATAATCACGTGGCTTTTCTTTCGAAATTAAATAAACTTTTAAGGATGACTCAATACCTGGCCGTGCCCGGGCGGGGGGGCGTCCGACAAGTCATTGTCTAAATATGACGGCTGATCTGTAATCACGTGGTAATTTCCATAGAAAACAAAGCTCCGGAAGCTCCGGCCCGGCCACGGCCCGGTCTAACGGTGAGTCATCCTTTAATCTTTGATTGTAGTTTGCCAGTAAAACGATTGTAATCCTACGAGTATTACGTACCCTGAAGGACAGAAATGTAGTGACTCAAAAAGGTTTCTTTTCTTTTAGTGTTTTTGTCAATGTCGTAAAATATAGGAGTTAAATTTCTATTCAGTCAGGTCACGTTTCAATTCGCACGCTTTTTATGATGAAATATCCACGTCATCAATGCCTTTGTTTACTTGTAGTTTCGGATCATTTGGGAATGTCAATACTTTTTACTGTCTCGGGATCAGGATATGACTGTCGGCCCGGTTCTTGTTTGTCGTATCTAGTCGTAATATTTGACGAATGTGCGTACGGCACAATTCGAACAATGCTTAAGAGATGTCACAGCGATACCATATCGATCTGTCAGTGTCAAAAGTGACTTGAATAAATGACACTTTTGACACTGAAGGATCGGTATCGTATCGCTGTGACATCTTATACGTATTGTTC
Source organism: Cydia fagiglandana (assembly GCF_963556715.1). Taxonomy (NCBI): domain Eukaryota; kingdom Metazoa; phylum Arthropoda; class Insecta; order Lepidoptera; family Tortricidae; genus Cydia; species Cydia fagiglandana. The sequence continues at coordinate 19,412,820 of NC_085938.1, forward strand.
GGATTGGGCCGTATGTCTATTGACGTTATTATCCGGTTTCATGCCGTTGTCACAATTATTTTTACTTTTTTATTTTATTTATTTATTTAACCAACTTTACATTGACAGATCAACCAAACATGCAAGTTATGGGTTACAAACATAATAATATGTACTTAAAACTAATTATAATAGGCTAATCACTAAAATTACTTTAAAATCATTTATTTACATACAATATATATACAGTGTTACTACTATACGAAATTATTCATATTATTTGATTAAAAATAGTTGTGGGCGTAGATATTGACTTATGATAGCGGGCTGCCGTGTAGGAATTTCGGTTCTGTTTGGAGAATATGTCAAGAGTGGGACTTTGGCGCCGTTGAATCGGCGTCCCTGTAGCAGGGCCCTAACAGGCTACCGAATGCGCATATGGATATGGATATGTTTATGCAAAATGCACACGCGAATACTAATCCGCAGGCAATATTTCGATGTCGGATGGAAAATAGATTGAATGCTTGTTTAAACTAGACGAGCAGCTAAAATAATTGAAGTGTTTATTCGGTTAGTATGTTTTTAAAACAGTTGTTTTAGTTTGTTCATTTTAATGACACCTAGACCGCTAAGCTTAAGTGGGACTGGGCTGGACATGTCTGCCGCATGCACCCTGAATGGTGGGCCAAAATGGTTACGGAGTGGGACCCACGGAACACCATAAATGGTGCTGGCCGGAGTGCAGGCAGACCGAAAAGGAGATGGCGGGACGACTTGGACGCATTCTATCCGGATTGGCGGGAAACTACAAAAGACAGGGTCGAGTGGAGAAAACGAGGGCAGGCCTTTGCTCAGCAGTGGGACACTCAACCAGGCTAACAAAAAAAAATTAATGAGTCCCTACTTAAGTTAGTAACTATAGCCATAAACTCGCGTGTGATTTTTTCTTTCAACTTTTAAGTGAGTTATATTTTTATAAATTTTCTTAAAATTTTCTTAACTTTTATACAATACGGACTGCAACAGAAACATACCTATTTACCTTTGATGTACTCATTACATAATTTAAGTGCAATGCCATGTTAAATTATACGGGTGAATCAACTTTTCTTGTTCGTCGTTTCCTTGGTTACGGTCGCCTAGGTCACGCTTAAACTCTTGTTTAATGATATTTACAATAACTAAATATACACTTTTATGGCAGTTAATAAGCCCTTCCCATAATATGTTATATATGCTAGTAAAAACATAAAAGTTCTTTTACGTGTCTGGATTCTAAGTTGTCTAAAGTTCACCTTTCATAACCCAGCGTTATTGCAAGAGAAAATTTCATTCCAAGTTCCTCCGAGTCAAAACAACCACGGCATTATTCTTAAGTTTCCGACTAAACAGTTAAAACTAACAGTGAATGAATATTCATTGAATAATTGCATTATTTACATTAAAATATCATCTTTCGTTATGTAACATATCATCTTCGTTTTGGCACGCCTCAATGGGTCTGCTTGGCAACTAATCCCAAAAATTGGCGTAGGCATTAGTTTTTACGAAAGCAACTGCCATCTGACCTTCCAACCCAGAGGGTAAACCACGCCTTGTTGGGATTAGTCCGGTTTCCTCACGATTTTTCCTTTACCGAAACGCGACTGGTAAATATCAAATGGTATTTCGTACATAACTTCTGAATAATAACTCATTGATATGAGATGATGAAATAATTTAATGATGCGTCGCTATCAACCCTGTAACAAACAGTATATTTACTAATTTAAGCTGTCTTCATACTTAGGCGGAGATGAGCGGAGATGAGAGGAGACGTGCGGAAATCAACCACTTACAGCATCCAGCGGAGCGGAGAAGAGAACCAATGCTATTGCTTGATAACCGCACGCCTCTTCTCATCCTCCGCTCACCTCCGCCTAAAGGGGCCTACAGATTACCAGTTCGCCGGTCGATATCAGCCTGTCAGTTGTTCGGAGCTGTCAAATTTTGCTTCTAACTAACAGGCCGATATCGTCCGGCGGACTAGTAATCAGTGGGTTCATTGAAAAGGCAGCTTTATAAAGAAAAAACTTAACATGTTCAACTTCAAGCATACATGACTTTTAAAAACTTTTTGTTTCATTAGCTTCTTACGATATTGGTTAGGAGTGAAATATCGGCACCCTAACTGCCGTATTCGAACTTCAAGATATTCACAAGAGATAACACGTACTAGATCCATTCTAGATACGTTATAGTTTAAATATCAACTAGTTATCTTTTGCAGCGCAATTCGGGCAACCAATGTCACTTTTACGTTAGATAGAGTAAGATATCTATTTGATGTGAATTGGATCACTAAGTCATATCCTGTGGAAAACGTTCAAGAGTATCTCCAGATGCGCAAATGTCAAATTTGACAGGTTAGATCTTAAACATATCGTTATCGTATCTTGGTGATGTCTAAAAGATATCTAATACATGTCTATTTCAAAATCCGAATCGGGCCCTTAACTTATTTATCCGCGGCGGCTAGGCTCGCGACGTGCGTGCACTGCCAACAGCATCACACGTATCCGCTGAATTTAAAACGAAATAATCTAAAGAATTGCTCGAGCCGGTTTCGCGTAACCCTCCGTCGTAAAGTCGTTGACTGGTAAATGATAAGGACTGCTTTCCTCACAAAAAATAGTTTATTTTTATAGATGAAAATATATCGTATTGGGTTTCAAGTTTTTAGTGTTACGGTTCACAGTATAGAAACAATCTTCAGTTTCAAACTATTTTTTGGGAATTAATAGCTGTATTTTATGTAAAGTAAGGTCAGCCAGGGCAATTGTAACTATAAGACAAATGCAACTACTCTAAACAATACAAGAAGTGAGTCTAGAGCCAGAGCCACTTATATACCATGGGTGAACTTTCTTTTACGACTGGTGAAATTGTGCCATGAATACAAGTGACTCTTTAAATTCACTTCTTGTATTTTTTGAGTAATTGCATTTGCCCCATAGTTTCAATTGCCAGAAAATTATGTCTCATGAAAGTTCATAATATTTACCCACGCGGTTCGTTATTCCCGCTTACATTTCCCAGACTCGCACTTCACATACATACATATACATATACATATAGCCAATACGAAAAAAAAATCCTATACCTTTTTTATGTCAACCTCTGACGTTTGAATGAGGCACGTATATTAACAGCAAAGTAATGGACTGCAGTCGGAGTGGCTCCGCGAGTGAGGTGAAATATTAGCGCACTTTCGGGGCTTTTACGCATATTATTTATTCAAAGTAAGAAAAGAGGATACTTCCAAGCTGCTTGAGGAACAAACTGGAGTTCGTATTAAACATTTTCTTTCCTTCCTAGTTGAACGACGGAAAGTGAAAAGCCACATAATGTAATAACAGACGAGGAACTTTCGTGGATGCAAATTTTGAATGGTTACCTACCTCATATCGGCTGGTAGAGATGGTGGTGGTTATATCGCGGTAGACCCGTTTGTGTAATTAGATATGGTAGAGTTGAGTTTTTAAAGTGATGATTTTAAAATAACGTATACTTTTTATATTTAACTGGGCTATCCGAGTCATAAAAAATGGCGATTTGCAATTATAAACTTACAATTCGTCCTTAAGAGTTATATAAAAATAAAAACACCGCCGTAAAATCACAAACGCCATGATCATGAATACACAAAGTTTTTGTTGTCATGATTTGTACCTCTTTCTTTGTTAAGTAATTTTTACTGCGAGGCCGTTCGCGTGGCTCCACTGCGTAATCGTATTTTATATCAACAATGGCCCTTATCTGTAAAAACGTATTTGAAATTCATGGGTTTGCCTCGTTTAAAAATTGTCTAAAACATTTTTATGTTTACGACGGTGATATAAAATGTCTGGCTTGTATTTTAGTATACCTACACAAAAATATACTAAGCTTCAATTTTTTATCCTGCAAAATGTTGCGTTTTAATGAATTCAACTGACTGGAATTTAACTTTAACTCTTCAGGTTAGTTAAATTATTGAGTGTCTTTGAACATATAAATGTACTTAATATTTAAAATCTTTGTACCTACGTTGTGTGAATTATTAAAGTTAAGAGATTCATAGTCAGTTAAGAACTGTGTTAAATACTTTCGCCATGTGTGTCCGATAGTCCGTATTAGAAAGAGATACTTAAGGATCTCTTTCTTACAGGGGTATGCAATGCATATATAAATAATTACTCATTTAAATAATCTAGTATAGGAATTTAGGATTACGGTGACGTTCGGATGTCAACTGCATCTGTATTAAGGTGACAGTCCATTTCCAACCACCTGCACTACTGTTGCGATACGTTTCTGTCATTCATTTTACTATGGAAATTGACAAAAAATCGATGTGTCGGAGCAGTAATGCAACTGCAGTCAGAAATGGAATGTTACCTTTACTATTGCGGCGTCGTAATTGCTTCGGCTGTGTTTATCGGATAAAATATGTGACACCTGAACGTTACCTTTATTCTTTGGCACTTCGAGATCAATACGATGTTGGATCACGGAATCCTAAACATAATTTAAAGGAGCCCTCTGATTAACAGTCCACCGGACGATATCGGTGTGTCAGTTAAACGCAAAATATGACATCTCCGAACAACTGACAGGCTGATATCGTCCGGCGAACTGGTAATCTGTTGGCTACTTATAACATAATTTTATCTTTTAAATAATATTACCGAAATGCACAGACAACTTAGATACCTAAGTACAAGTTGATAAATACATGGTGTCCTATAAATCTGGCGAGAGAGACGTTAAGACGCACGTGACTGCCGAGCGCGGAATTTAAACTGGCCATTTATGCCGAGTATGTGGAAAAGTTATTGCGTTTAAATTGCACCAGCCTTTGTAATGAAATAATAATGTTCCGGTTAGCAATGTATCTTTAGAATTTAACGTTTCGTAAATGTGTAAAAGGAAAAGAAAATTGAGAGTGTATGTACAAGTTTCGTAAAGCATCGTTTGGACAGTTTAATTTAAAATTGTAAACTCATTGATGAGCGAAAAGCCAATCAATTAAAATCCATCAAAAAGATATTTTTTTATGGAAATAATGTCATTAATTGTAAATTTCGCTTGTATTTGTCCATTTATTGGCGCAAGCGAAACGCACGGGTGACTATGACTAGTTGACATATTTAGATAATCTTAATGTTTGAATTGTGTTAATAAATAATAAATAAATAAATAAATACTATAGGACATTTTTACACAAATTAACTAAGCCCCACGGTAAGCTCAAGAAGGCTTGTGTTGTGGATACTCAGACAACGATATAATGATACATCTTAAATGATCAGCAATCAGATCGTTCTTAAAACCGCCATAAACGACCCAACGACACGGGACGACCCAATCTACGAACCCAACTACTAGTATAAAGCCTCATTTAGATGGATCAAGAACTTGCATGCAATTTTCGTTACATTGTGGTATTTGGTCGATCGACTGAACTACTCTGTAGTTAGAAATGTGTCTAATTGCATGCAAGTTGGGGCTTTAGTATTATTTTAGCAAACGAACGCTGGACAACATCATTGTCTGGCACGGCACCGTGTGAAAAAAAAAACCGGGCAAGTGCGAGTCGGACTCGCGCACGAAGGGTTCCGTACCATAATGCAAAAAAAAAAACAACAAAAAAGCCAAAAAAAAGCGGTCACCCATCCAAGTACTGACCCCACCCGACGTTGCTTAACTTCGGTGAAAAATCACGTTTGTTGTATGGGAGCCCCATTTAAATCTTTATTTTATTCTGTTTTTAGTATTTGTTGTTATAGCGGCAACAGAAATACATCATCTGTGAAAATTTCAACTGTCTAGCTATCACGGTTCGTGAGATACAGCCTGGTGACAGACGGACGGACGGACGGACGGACGGACGGACGGACAGCGAAGTCTTAGTAATAGGGTCCCGTTTTACCCTTTGGGTACGGAACCCTAAAAACTTTTCATCATAATAAAGTAGAAAGATAGAAAGCCATGGAAGGATCTTGTGGAGGCCCTATGCGCCTCCGAGATGTCCTACGACAAACAACAACAACATAATAAAGTAGGTATTTTTTACAATAAGTACAAAGAAGCACCTGCAGTGTCACCTAGCAGCAATAAGCTAAGAAATTAAGATAAATCTTAGCAATTTAACTCTTAAGGCGACTTAGACAATTCCTTTGAAGCTTTAGTGCCTTTGTAGTTAAGTGGTTTCTTATCTCTGTGAAGTTCATTATGAAATAATCGTTTTGAATACCAAATAGATTATCTTAATACGAGTATTTAGCAGGTACTTAAAGGTATTTCAAACCTAATACATATACACATATTTTGATTGAAAATTTAAAGTATTTATTTAAAATTTTACACCTTGGCATAAACAAAATAGGTAACGTAAAAAGTTATTTAAAACACGCCATTATCTAAATCATTATTACGTAGTGATAAGATTAAATGCAACTTATGCTTAAGAAATAGTTATGTTTTGAAAAATAAAGCCCTTTGTGGTATTAATTATTATTTCAAATAAATAAATAAATAAATAAAAATATATAAATATTATAGGACATTTTTACATAAATTGACTAAGCACTACGGTAAGCTCAAGAAGGCTTGTGTTGTGGGTACTCAGACAACGATATATATAATATATAAATACTTATATACATAGAAAACAACCATGACTCAGGAACAAGTATCTGTATCATAATACAAATAAATGCCCTTACCAGGATTCGAACCCGGGACCATCGGCTTCATAGGCAGGGTCACTACCCACTAGGCCAGACCGGTCGTCATGCATAGATTGTTGAAGTACTCTATTACAACCCTCATTATTATTATAAAAAATACTTTGCTGCGCTCATGCTGAAATACTAAAAGCTAACATACATATATTGCAAGCCGGCTAAATTTAATAAAGTAAAAAAACCGGGCAAGTGCGAGTCGGACTCGCGCACGAAGGGTTCCGTACCATAATGCAAAATAAAACAAAAAAAATGCAAAAAAAAACGGTCACCCATCCAAGGACTGACCACGCCCGACGTTGCTTAACTTTGGTCAAAAATCACGTTTGTTGTATGGGATCCCCATTTAAATCTTTATTTTATTCTGTTTTTAGTATTTGTTGTTATAGCGACAACAGAAATACATCATCTGTGAAAATTTCAACTGTCTAGCTATCACGGTTCGTGAGATACAGCCTGGTGACAGACAGACGGACGGACGGACGGACGGACAGCGAAGTCTTAGTAATAGGCTCCCGTTTTACCCTTTGGGTACGGAACCCTAAAAACCGGGCATGAGCATGTCGGCCCATGCTCTGTGTAGGGTTCCGTAGTATAACAATATCACCCATAGTTCAAAACCTAGAGAGAGCGTTTACCAGGATCTAATGATTTACTCCTGCGCTGTTCGATTAAATCGATTGGTGATTGGTCTCATTAGCCCATAACATGGAGTCCCACATAAATCTCTTAAAAAAAGGGTGGTGTAGGTACCTAGTAAAACTGATAACATTAAAAACATTAAAGCCGGGAACCCGTTTGGCGGGCGCTCTGTTCGTAGTCGCTTTCCTCTACAAGGCGGGAAAACCCTAGAATCGGTTACGCGTGTAGCGCTACGAAAACGTCGCCAGTGAATGCGTTAAAATATGCGTTAATCAAGAAAATTACTTAAGCAGAATGCCATTTTAGTTGTATACTAACCAATTGGCTTCATGCATGAAGTTTAAATTTCATTCAAATATTTTTTATTCGGATGATTGTTACTATTATATCATGTTACAAATGCATTTCCGTTATTAAATTATCATTGAATTGTTTAAAATAATAAATAAAAAGTACAAAAATTTGCCCGCGAAAAGCTAGTGAACGAAACGCAACGCCATTGGTCGAAACGTCACGTGACGTCACTCGTTGAGTTTAGTGTCATTTTATTTACGCATTAAGCATGTGACCCCATATTAGATCCAATACACTGCATGTGATATTTCTGAAAAAATGAATAATAAAGATATCTTTTATTTATAATTTTTATAACCATGAAACTTTGTAAGTATCTGAACGGTTAGTGCTGTCATCTGATTTGTCATTGTCATGCGCACGGGATACTCAAAGCGCGCTATTTCAATTTTATCAATGCAAAATATCCAAACAACAAAGCGGTGGAAATTTAAGTGAAATAGAAAATATAAGTATTTATCAAATAAAACGACGCCACCGAGACGATGACGGACAGCGGGTTTGTCAAAGCGCAATCGGACAATCTACAACACATATGTAGATGCTTTCATGATGTCTGCATATTTCGCCAACATTAAAAAAAATTTTTCCGCTGAGATGAAAGGAAAGAAAGCTGAAAGGTAAATATAATAATATAATGAATTTTACTATGTGTGTGTGTAAAGCTCAAAGTGATAGCAAATGTATAGTTACCATAATAAATAACCTATAAACTGTGTATGTATATTTTGCTTTAAAAACGCAAAGGACGAGTAACGTTTTATGACCATGTATGTATCAACATTGTTGTAATTTTACAACAATGAAAAGTAGTTTTGGGGTTTAGTTTTCCTCTTTTCATAAGTTTACACCATCGTTTGCGTACTTTCGCATCTCTTGGCACGTCAAAAAATGTTTTCTCGGGTGCATTCATGGTAGTGTTTCTACACATTGGTACTAAACAATACCTATTAGAAGTATAAAATGTTTTTTTAGGTTTTTCCATGTTATTAACAACAATACAACGAATAAACACAGAAAGAGCGGAGTTGCTTGCATAAGTTTCATAGAACAGTAAATAATAACAAACGTCAGTTAGTTCACGATCCAACGCGTGACGTCATCGCGTCATCAAGAATTCGCGCCAAAAATTATGAGCGTTTCAACCGCTCAAAATTTTTCAACATTTTAAATATTTTTTAATAAAATAATGGGAAACTTTATAATAGAATTTTTATATTTTCCGGTGTTCAAACGATGCAAATAATGATATGAAAAATTAAAATAAAATCACGCATGGGGCTAATTGTTACTTTAATAACAATATTTAGCTTTCCTAATACAGATACCACTTAATAGGTATTAACAAATTGTAAGTCGGATCAGCGACTATTGTTTTCCGAAGCGACGCTTAATCCAGGATAAGCCGCGGCAATTCCGTTATAACTGAAATAGTTAACTGTTGTTAACGAAGAAATAAAGGTTTACCAAACATATTTTGTGTCAACTCGTTTTTTTTGAGATAGAAACTCTGATCTTTATTTACCACTGGATAGTGCATATATGACTTATGTTAATTATTGGCGCCATGCACCCTGGTCCGACCAGCCACTGTAGCACGGTTGCGTTTTTATCGCTTGTCACATTCCAACAAGTATGTAATTGCGAAAGGGACGCGCATAGTGATAGGCGATAAAAATGAAACTGTGCCGACCGCGGGGCACGATAATAAGATTTAATAAATGCACTTTTAAATAGGTGCTATTTATTGCCATTCTCATGAATTTATGCCGTATAAACAATATCATTCTAGTCTGGCGGTATCCATTTTCGTGTATTTTTTTACAAATGTATACTACCTCAAATTTAAGCAATAAACCTCAAATTTAAGCAATAAAACGAGGTCTCCTCATTCTTGCGACGTGTTCCTCATTGCTGAGAGTCGTGATATTCCATTGGAATCAGCTTCTCTTTGACAGCGTCCCGTCATCTATTTTTGGCATCGTGAAGCACGACGTGCAGTGGGGTGTCCACGATAAAACGGACTTTATCTACCTATCTTGTTGGGCTACGGCCTCTAGGTCGTTTGCCATCAGCCTTGCCAGTAATGGCGAATTGTTCAAGATTGTGGACTTCTTTACTGGGTTTGTGACCGAAAAACTCCAAATGCGTAGACAGATGTTTGAAAGCTTAATAAAGCGGGGTCTAGTGTAAGGTAATCTACAAATAGGTGTCAGTCTGTTCCAAAATTGCCGTCCATGATTGATACGGTGCCCACATGCCCGGACCGCGCCACGATTTATCTTCTGAATTTTTTACACCGCCCGCTGGTAATAGACAGGGGGCGAATAAATATTCAACTACAATATTAATGCACTGTCACTTTGTGATACATTATTTTTTAGAACGTGAGCGTGAATATGAATATGCGTGTATTTTGATAGACTAGTGTCAATTTCGTGTAGGTACACATTTTTTGGAGGCAGCAGAAGAAAAATATCGTAATTCTAGTTGAAGTAACCTCTACCAAAAAACAAAAATGCGTTTTTACACAATTTTTTACATATTCATTGCCACTATGGGCGCAATATGCCCCCCACATCTAGCGTCTTTCGAGCGTCGGCGTCTGTCGGCGTCTGGTCAGCGCTATGGAAAAAGACATCGCTGCGCAGTTGCGTCGACGTTGCGTCGAGCGCGGCCATACATTTGTAGACGCCGACGCTCGAAAGACGCTAGAATGTGGGGGGCCCTAAGTGCTACGGGTTACGCTCGTAGCGCGTAGCCACGTCTTCGCGTCGTATGGAGCGAGTAGTCGCTATGAACAGTTTACCCGATAGTCGGGTTCTTGGTGCTGAATGTGTTAAATCCATAACTAAGTAGTCGATGAGTTCGATCAAAAATAACAATACGCATTTTAGAATAAATTTTCGTGTTAATAGCTTATTTGCAAATATAGTAACATATTTTGAATGGTGCGTTTTAAACCATTTAAGTTCGTGACCGTGGTCGTTCGTGTTCGTTTTTTTTCTATGGAGCAAAAGTACTAAATCGGGTTTCTAATCGACGAGGTTACTAGACAAACGCATCAAGATTGGTATTCATATTTTTTGGCAACCGTATTAAGATTTAAAACAGCATTACGACTTTTCAATAATCTGGCTGAACGCACTGCACCTTAACGCTCTTACAACAAACTAAACTGTTCGAAATAAACTAGTCTACATCGAACTGCAAGAGCCCATATCCAAATCCAACACGACTCTTAAATGTCGGTATGAAACCAATTTCAACAACCGCTTTAACAAAATAACGACTCAACTTCCAAATAGCCCAGAAATCTTAACAGCTAGCATTATACTCAGTAGCCATATACGACATAGGTCGTGCACTGAAACTATTTGGGGCTGACTTACGTTACACCGATACGAGCCGAGTATGAGCATTGTCCGAAAATTAGTCATCTAAAGTTAACATTTGGATGGCAACTGCAGCTACATTACTGTTGTAAAATTACTGCTACAGCCTTAATTCTCTGTTTAAGTTCTAAATTCGTTAATTCCGCGCGTCGGTCAGGCCGATGTTTGAGTTTTAAGATGGCAGAAAATTTTTGGAAGAAGCGGCGATAGTGTGCGTAAAACACCAAACCTACATTCATTTCATGCTGGCTATAATTACTTTGTCTTCCCCAGAAATTATAAAATAAATTGTCCGAATCATCGGACGCGGTTCGAACTCGGCACGAAGCACGCGTCATCCTCATATGGGTCACACTGAAACTATTTGCTGTGTACCGAGCTCCGCTCTGAATAGCACATAATGCACTTAGCTGCAACTTTAAGAGTATGCTAAACTTTAAACGAGATTCTTGGAGTGTTCGTAAGGCGAGCCGACTCTGAATTTATACGAGGAGTCGTAGAGCTGTCTTTTGAGACTTATTATGACATGTATTTCTCTTCCACGTAATGTGAGGAAACTAACATTAATTTTCTATGGAACGATAACCTTTTGCGCCTACATTTTTTGAATTTGCCGCTGAATTATACTGACTGAAATTTTCTGATAGACTTATAATAAGTCTATACTATATATTATACTAGAGTTATCTAGTGCTTGAAATGTTAAATAAATCTTAGAACAACGTAGACGCTTAAGCCATTAGAAAATAACTGAGCGGTATAACGCCGCTAATAAGAATGAACGCGGTGATAACTTTCAGATTACTCCGCCCACAGACATATATGCAACAAGATGTTACAGTCCTGCAACTGAATGTTTAGTCTAGTCTGTATATGGTATTTAACCGATTCTCAGTAGCTAACATTTGTTATGAACTCAGTTTCCAGAATCGTAAATTTGCAATAACGGATAAAAGGTAAAGAAAAATATTACGTTAGAAAAAATAATGTATTAGGCATAAAAAAGGCTTTGCAAAATGAAGATCTAAGCCCTCTTAAACTTGGTGGGAAAAATCAACAAAAAATAAATAAGTAGGTACGTATAAAACCATAAAATTGTATCATCTTAAATTTTATTTAGGGCTCAAGGAATAAGTTCTGTAGAAGAAAACTGTTGGCATGGAAACAACATGAGTTTGGGTGGTCTATATAAATAATGGTAGCTATCTGTATCACCGTCGCAATGCGCTGTCGTAATTCTACGTAAGCGCCATAATAGGTATAAATTTAATTTAAAACCTTTAAATGGGACTTGCACCCAATTATAGGCAGCAATATATTTGTGGGTTTAATTTGTGTAATGCAAAAGTGTCGTTTATAGTAGATTCAAGTGGATATTCGGATTTACTCGAGCGCGGCTCATAAATATAAAGGTACCTACCTACTTCAGTCAAACGTAATCCGTCTAAATAGTAGTTCATTTATTTATTCTCAAGGCCGCGCGTGTAAGGCAGGCGATCCTTTCTGAGCTTTGCTTCTGACTGCAGAACCTAAACTGTGATAAATCAAAGCGTACCAAACTGAAACTCAGTACTCACAATTGCCACAAGGCTTGTCCAAATTTTGCTTTGTATTCCACAAAATGATGGCGTCGTTTGTCCTCGGTTTGTAACGGAAAATGTCGGTGTCAACGGGAAACGAGCCGCTTAAAAGATAATATGTGATCACTAGTTTATTACGCTCTGCGTTTGATGTCACTGTTGCAAAATGTCAAGTAGTACGAGTAAAATGTTATACACTTAGGTGAGTATGTATGGCTTTTGGGAAATATGAAAAAAAGCGAGTGCAGTTTATAATTATACATTTCAATGTTTTTTTTATATATATATGAATTATAAATTACAAGGTAATTTTGCAGGGAGGCAGAAATGGTAAAGCAAAATATCAGGCTCTACGGCATGCCATTGGAGAGGTCCATGATAGGCCCCTGAGATCGACCTTCACCTCCCTTCCTGCAATCCCCTGGCGGCTACCTACCTTATGGCTCCTCTACACGATGGGCCAGTGCCGCAACTCCAAGGGACGCATTTATGCGTTAGAGGGAGCAAGTGATATTGCTATCTCATTCTACCGCATGGCTGCGTCCCTTGGAGTGGCCGGCGCTGACCGGAGGAGCCATTACGAATATCATAGCCGCACCTAGTTACAAGGCGTCAATCGTTGTCTATGCATGCATGCTTTGGTACACACAAACCTGTATTTGAGAATAACTTTTCAAAATATATGATTAAGTAATTACATAACCATTAAACCCGATTATTATACCAAAAGATCTCAGGGCATCGCGCTCACGCAAACACTTTAGTGTACAAACAGCTATACTCTCATACTGTTCTTATTCTTAACTGTCCATCGATGAATCTTATTACAAAAGACGGACAGTTAAGAGTGCGGGCGATGGTACTCAGATAAAAAAAATCGTAGTTAACATCCATAATTATAAAATCTGAATTGCAATTCTGTTGCTCAGATTAAATGGAATGGCAATGTATGCAAATGGAATTACAATAATTTTTCGAGCGGAAAGCAATAATATGTTTTCATTATGGAAAAGCTCGTAGGATAATGGATATTAAAGAGACCCGGATTGCATTTGGTTATATAATAATATAATTAAGGCGTATATGTCCCACTATCTACCTAATGACAAAACTCCAAGTATTTGTAAACAAGATATTATATATAAGAAAAAGATATGGCCCACTGCTGGGCACAGGCCTCCTCTTGAATTTCTCTCCTTTGAATTTCTTCACAGGTTTACGTAGGATGCAGATTCTAATTTACTTATTTTAGTTTTGAAATGGGTTTGACATGACCCTGGTCAGATCGTCTTAGTAATTGGCACGCATGTCTCGCATGCATGCTCAATATACCTAATGTCAAATTAATATTATTTCAAGAAAAGGTTCTCGAAGTTCAAATGCCGCTATTCGAGTATAAATCGTGCTGTGTCAGGATTAGAGATGGGCAATTTTGTAGGAATATTAAAGACTAAAGACAATAAAATATTTTGGGAATTTTGCAGATTCGGGGTTGGCCGCATAGTAAAAGTTGTGCAGTATGTAATACTATCCCTCAGACTATGGCCAGACATAATAAAATCCCGCAAATAGTTAATAGCAAAAATATTGTGGAAGATCTCTATCTAAACATTGTCGCCTAGGACTGACATGTTAAATAAAATGGTCAATTTGGACATGAGGTCCTGAGGTTTCTTTTTGGAAATAACAACGTTAATAATTGAGAAATCAGGTCAAAAACTTTCGGGAAATCTGGTGTCATTTCTGTGGACATTACGAACGAAACGAAACCCTAATGCTTCATTTTACTAAAGATATAATCATATAACTTTAAGTAGCAAGTTTAAAATGCCTATAAGTGTGTGGCAGCAAAATTGTGATTTTAAGTTTATTACAGTAAGTATTAAATTTAACACTTTAAACGCCACGCCTATTATCGTGTGCGGCGCGTCATTGTGAACCTACTCAAAATGCACGGAGGTTGATATTTTGGCTATAGCTTAGAGCATTTAATAACTGGACCCACCTTTAAGAGCTTACCCCCTGCCGAAAACATTGCATAATTGTGCAAACTTTTGTATGGACTGACATGGACCCGGGTATGTCCTTAAACTACGTCCAAGACCACCGGTGGACGGGCAGCAGCGTCCCTCAAATTCGCTGTACTCGACTGCGATCGCCAACCCGCCCGCCAAGCGTGGCGATTATGGCATTCACCCCCCAAAAAAGGGGGAGGCCTATGTTCAGCAGTGGACGTCTTATAGCTGAGATGATGATGATGATATGTACCATGACTGTATGGCTATACAAGTACGTTACGTAAAAATCATGTAGAAATAGCAATACATTTATCGACGGGGAGGAGCTCCCCGCAAAAATCGGTAGACTCTTTTGTACAGAAAATCACAGCCATGACGTATCCAGTTACTAAATGCTCTAAGGGCTGTAGCCACGCGCGTCAATTGACATTTTTGGAGGTCAAAAGATTGGGCCCGATTCGGATTTTGAAATATATATCTTTTAGACATCACCAAGATACGATAACGATATGTTTAAGATCTAACCTGTCAAATTTGACATTTGCGCGATTCTAGAGATACTCTTGAACGATTTCCACAGGATATGACTTAGAGATCCTATTCACATCTAATAGATATCTTACTCTATCTAACGTAAAAGTGACATGGGTTGCCCGAATTGCGCTGCAAAAGAGAACTAGTTGATATCTAAACTACTTATAACGTATCTAGAATGGATCTAGTACGTATCGTCTCTTGTGAATATCTTGAAGTTCGAATACGACAGATTAACTGATAGATACTAAAAACTTTTGAACCCAATCGTATTCGGGAATCGCGGCACATCACTAGGCAGGGGCCTCAGTAGAATTATCGGCACCTTCCCGTTCCAGCTCATTTGGCGGCGTCGGCAATTTACTTTGTTCCTAGCTCTCTGTAACGATGATTATGTCTGAGATAAGATCTTGGCCAGCGAAATTCAATGCGAATTTTCAACGTTTTAGTACTTTTGAGAATTTAATCGCGGAAATGGTGAAAATGAAACCTAATTGTGACATATATGTCTGTCTGTACATGTCTGTACAGTTTTTGTATACATACACTCCTACCATAAGAGGGATACTCGTAGGTAAAAAATAAATAATCCTTTTAATGTAGGTACTTATTCAGAAGTATCAGTACATGCCATTTAAAATAGACATTAATGCTTTTATTTAGTGACATCAGGCGATTTGTCTTCTAGTTAGTTTGCCTCTATCATTAAAAACACCGTGCAGTTTTTTATATGAATTAAATATATCCACCTCATTTTAAAAGTACCTGTACGTCTTTGTTTCGCTGACGGCACGAACTCTTATAAAGACATTTCCACTAACAACCCGCATTCGTTTAACGCACGCGTGCATTTCCTTTGTGGAATAGCCAAGGGTTACTTAATTCATCCTTTTTCGGAATAAGCGATTTTTCTTTTCATTCTTCTTTGCTTTCGAGTTTAAACAAAGTGTTTGCTTTGTTTAAACCTAAGTATTTTTTTATTAAGGAGGTAAATGAACAAAGGATTCACCTGATAGTAAGGTATTATCGTCACCTATGGACATCCTCTGCGACACCACGCCTACACCTGTAAGCTCTTTTCGTATCGAGATGCTGATTACAGTTTTTTTCTTCTGATAAACGCAAGTTTGAATGATTAGCAGTTTGTAAGTATTATTTGCTTTTCTTTGTTTGAACAAAATGAAACTTCTCGCAAATGCCCGACATTATAAAGTTCAATGATAATTGACAAAGATGATTACGTAATTTTATAAGTAAACAATTTTAAAATAAGCCGAATACAATAGTTGGTTTATGTCTAGACAGCGAATAATGTAAACAATAGTTATTTGTTTTACAAGGAGGCAAAGTTGCTGTTTAACCTCTCGTGCTAATATTAATACCCGAGCAAGCGAAGTATTCCATAATTGAAGTCAATTCTACCAGCCAGCATGACAACAATTCACCAAAACTCTTCAAAATTTGCATAAATTACTACTGTTGGGGATAAAATGCAACTTTCTCATCAGATTTCGAAGAATAAAGAGAGCCTTTATGAGCCGGTGGTGGAAAAAAAACCTTTATACTTAACGAAATTATTTATTTCCATGGTTTTGAAAATAGGTAGGGGAGATAGGGGAGCATTGAGCTGTCCTGCAAAGCAAAGATCAAAGATCTCAAAGATCTCCGAACAAATATCCTCGCAATTTGCGAATTTTGATTTTACGGGGTAGGCCCTCTGAATACAAACGATACCTACAATTATTACGCTTAGTACTTCGTATACTTTAGGTATTACAACGAAGAAATAAATTAAAAATATCCATATAACATATTATAAAATCTCCGTGTACCTATAGAGACGGAAAAGGACATAGACATCTCACTTTCATGTTTTGAGAAGAACGACATGTCGGCACATATTGGTCATACCACACTTTCCATCGACATTAAAACAAGAAAACCGGGCAAGTGCGAGTCGGACTCGCGCACGAAGGGTTCCGTATCATAAAGCAAAAAAAACAGAAAAAAATGCAAAAAGAAAACGGTCACCCATCCAAGTACTGACCACGCCCGACGTTGCTTAACTTTGGTCAAAAATCACGTTTGCTGTATGGGAGCCCCACTTAAATCTTTATTTTATTCTGTTTTTAGTATTTGTTGTTATAGCGGCAACAGAAATACATCATCTGTAAAAATTTCAACTGTCTAGCTATCACGGTTCGTGAGATACAGCCTGGTGACAGACAGACGGACGGACGGACGGACGGACAGCGAAGTCTTAGTAATAGGGTCCCGTTTTACCCTTTGGGTACGGAACCCTAAAAATGCACTCCTGAGTATCTCTTGAGTGCGTTGTGCTCAGCTCTGAACACAAACAAGATAGGACACGAACCGGCGCGCGAGTGGCACTTCACGTGTCCGCGACACGAGCCTCGTAAATGAAGCGTGTTTTTGCGGGTAGTACTCAAGTACTACTCGATTCGTATTCAACAACTTGTTACGGTTTTGATCTTTTTGATTCGACCTTGAAGATTGCTCACGCTGATTGGTGTAAGACCGTTTTCACAATGTCCGATCCGATATTGGATGTCAAAAGAAAGTAAAATGTAAGATAAACAATGTGTTTCTCTGTATTTATTTATGCATTTCATCATAAATCATTATTACTAAAAACACGACAAATGACGCTTAAAACGCGGACTTAATGCCAATGTTACTCTCCTGCAGCTGTTTTTGTCGTAGGCACCTTCGGACATTCGATATGGGAAAGGCGCTTCCGATAAATTCAGCCATGTTGGAGCCCACCGTCAGCTGTCGGACCGATAATATTCGTTTGTGTGCGTATGTGTAGCTATAATGTTTGTTGTAGTGTGCGTGACCGCTAAAGACGGCGCCCGGGCGCGCCCCCGCAGCCTGATTACGCGGATGTAGGATCCTACATCCGATATCGGAGCGGACAATGTTAAAGCTCCAAGGGTCGGTTGCACCAAACTGTTCGTATCGTTAAAGAGTTCGCTAAATTTTTATGTATGGAAAGTTTCATAGTAAAGCGCCGGGACGCGCCAGCCTGACGTTGATGTGGTTGGTGCAACTGGCCCTAAGTGTATAAAATGAAGTGACAGTGGTATGTGAGTGAGCGCCAACCAGGACGATCGTCAAGGTCGTATCAAAACCGTAACAAGTGGTGCATCTGAATCTGGCTCCTTGGGGGTGTACATGGGAAAGAGCATAGAACGAGCTTAGGAGGCACGTTTCAATTAGACCATATACTTTTAACTGTCGTAAGAGGAAAGGGGAAGACCGCTCCACCATACAACCTTAATCCCCATTTCCCTCTCTAGATATTGACATTAAAGAAAATATTTTTATACAACTTGATGTATACTAACCACAACTTTGAGCGTCCGTCTGATTTTTTTTTTTTTCAATTATTATAAGAGTTGAAATCAGAAATCATAAATAAAGGTAAGCACCTACAAGAAGTATAACTATACTGCAAAACGTAATTCAAGACCAAAAAAAGTAAGACAATGTTGCCACTGCAATGATTTGTTTGTAAAATAGTAAATTCCTTTCGATAAATAATCACGCTAAGATAATTTATTCATTAGTAATTTTACTCCTACTATTTAAAAAAGTACTTTTATTTACTTATTCGTACATAAATACAAGACGCGCTAGTAAAAAAGTGGCAACATTTCTTACTTTTTTTGGTCTTGAATTACGTTTTGCAGTATAGGTAAATTTTATTAAGTAAATTAACAGTGGCAGTGCCCGCCCTTGTTTTAAACTTCGTCACAAATATTTCTATTTTAAGGATGACTCACGTTAGACCGGGCTGGATTCGGGCCGGAGCTTCCGGCGCTTCGTTTTCTATGGAAAGCATCACGTGATCACCGGTCATCTGTCATAAAAAAGTAAGCGCTATTCTTAAGTGTTAAAGTACAACCAAATTATACTACCGAATCAATACTGATTAAATGCATTCTCTGTTCACTTTGTCTCCTATAAAGCCGCGTTAAAGTGACATTCCATTTCCAACTGCAGCTGCAATACTGTTCATTTTCAATGGAAATTGACAATGACAGCGACGCGTTTCCATAGTAAAATGAACAGTATTGCAGCTGCAGTTGGAAATGGAATGTCACTCTTAGTTTAAAATAATAACTCAGACTTTCGGTCTTAATTAAACAACCAAATAGTAGTAGATTATTCCCACGGAAACAACTATTTCAAGGCAGGAGAATTATTTGCGGAACATAAATTGCTTGGAAACTAAAGTTTATTTAAAAGTCATCTGAAAAAGTAGTAGAATTTCTTTAATCCAGTGGGATCGGGACGGAGGACTTAATCCGCGGCACAGAAATAAACAAGAAAATAAAGTACTGCATCCTGGCTTAGATACGTCCCGTCTCGTTACAAACTAAATGGCTACTTTACTTACTTTAATATGAAAATGCTGTGGATTCAGCAAGCAGAGTTTTTGAAAAGTTCTATCGCTTTTTTACATTGCCAAAAACATAAGAATAGCAGTCTTGAGGTAGATACCTGAGGAGAGAGAGAGCCCTAGACACTTCATCGATTCGAGCCTGATTAAATAACTAACTTTTTTTCACAAAAGCTTATTTTCAACAAAAAGAAAGTAATGGCCCATCCATGTCCAGCGAAAAAGATGTTTTTGACGATCTGGATATAAAGAGCACTCTAGTTAATAATGTAAAACATGGAAAATATTTCGATTACTTGAAATTTTCCATATTCGAAATTGCCCCCGTGCACCTTATCTTGTCGTTTCTACAAAATTGCGTTATGAGAAACGCGCGAGCACCCTTATCTAGGCGCTCATTGGAAATGCAAAACGCAACGAAACAACATCGTCATCGTGAAAGATTGGACAGAAAGACAAATGAGAACACAAGCACACACCATTGTACGCTATTGTTCGCAAAGAGACGAGAAATGCTGCCTTTTTCCATTTTATTGGTCTATTTGTGGGCGCACGGCTTGTCTCTGCTACCCTCCATTACCTACACTCCTAATTAGGGTCGACCACATACTAATTGAATAAAAACATTGCATAATTAAGGAAGGGAGCGGTGCGTTGGTCGCTAGGAGTTTTGCTTTGGTTTTTACCGTCTAGGTTATTATTTTAACTTTGAAAATCTAAGCAAAGGTGTTCCCAACTATTTTCATACTATCCAGGAGTAGGTTAGGTATGTTACGAAGTAAAACGAAAGTCTGAAAATTGATTTGTTAGAAACATACGAGTAGCTAACACAAGCTTTGCCGAAAAATGAAATTTATTTTAATTCAATTTATGGTGTTTGAAAATCGAATGAAAAGAAAAAGAATTAGGCAATAAAGATAGGTACCTACCTAAGTGACTTCTTGTTTTACGAAGTCACTGAATGCGCGTATCGTCTTAAATGTAAGTGCGAGGGTTTACTCACAACACAATACGTTTCAAATGGAGTCACTGAGATGCCAAAGTAAACCTTCTGCAAACAGTATGAACCACTCGTACCAGTATACATTTTAACGATTGGATTCCTTCATATTACGAATACGTAACATTATCTACTGTTCGCCATCTAGGTGTCACTGTACAATGTGGCGAATCAAACATCGCGACATGTAATCGGTTCTGTCAGACTTGTGAAATGGTCAAAATCGCGAGGCAATTTTACAGCACAAGCACAAGTTCAATATAAAATGATTTTTGTTGTTTTTTCCCCACCACCTAAAGGTTATGAAGAGATCACTCGTTGGCGATAAAGTCGCCTGTTGTTCACCTCTGTCTTTATGCATTATGTGTATTTCTTTGTAAATTTATTTTGAGATTGTGCGATAAAGAGGATTAGTATTGTACACAAAGGAAAACCTATGAAACAATGTGATAAAATTTGTAAAAATATGTTGTTACCTACCCATTAAACTACTTCTAAAATGAAAATTATCGTATCACGTACAGTCACCAATAATATGTTACACAATGAAGGCCGCTAAAATATCCGACACGATTTTATTTGTAAAGCCATAAGAACGTGTCACATATTTTTGCGGCCTTCCAAGAGTAACCATATTATTGAAGGTGACTGTTATTTTATTATTATTATTTATTTAGGATCACCAACAGACAATACATCAAGAAAAAAGAATCAGTAGCTTACATAACATTAAAGGTAGACGTTTGTCCAATTGTAGGCAACCACAGCTTGCTCCAGTGCCTTAGGACATACAATATAGGTACATAGGACATTTAGACTTAAGCTATTAATAAATAAATAAATAAACTGTACCTACTGTTGTGAGTTTTGTGTACTGTTGGGAAGGAATAACGCAAAAGGGAAAGGCGGCGCCACTAAACAGCCTCTCCTCATTATTGTTATGGGCTCAAACGACTTGCCGAGCGGTGATTTACCATCCGTCTCTATCTTACCCTCTTCGCGAACCTTCATCAATGCTGGGAAATACCCAATTCGGATTGGTATTTGTTCAAGGAATTTGAATGGGCACATACATAGAATAATGTTTAAATTGATAATAATAGTTAGTGTAGGTAGTTTGCACGATTTTTTTTGTTAAAACCGTTTTGAGAGTGAGATCATTGCAATTTTAACCACTTTTATCGATTTGTAGTGGAAATTGCATGATTATAAGCTGTGTTAATTTTTTTAACTTAGGTATATATTGGCGTTAATACGACTTTAAAATAAGCTAGCAGTTACCTTACTTTTCAACCAAGAGGAAAACTATTCCATTTCATATTTTTCATAAGATCGATATATTTATATGTAATGCATTCATATTATTAACTAGCGACGCGCCCCGGCTTCGCACGGGTTACAAAAAACCTTCACAAGTTATACATCTAAACCGTTCTCAAGAATCACTCTATTGAAAGGAGAAAATTGCATGAAATTCCGTTGAGTAGTTTTTGCGAACATAAAGTTTGACAGACGCGGCGGCGAACTTCGTATACATAAATAAGTTAATTTAGAAAGTGCAAATTTATTTCCGGGTGTATCCGTACACCCTTATTCATTTCATTTTGTAGGTAGGTACCATATGTTTCTAATATCGGAAAGTACTCATTCGTACGAGTCAGGTTTCCAACTCACGCCTCGCGGCGCGATTCGGAAAGTGAATTAGAGATTAACGAGATACGATACAGTAAAGATATGTGACGTCCTACGGATAAAGGTACCTTATGGCGGTTTGCGCTTACGATTATTAACGTCGCTCCAATATTATTGCGGCGCTATGCGACGTAAGCGCCAGCCGCCATAAGGATCTTTTGTCGTGGAACGTCACATAACTTTACTATTTCATATCTAGTGAATCTCTAATAAATTTCCCGAATCGCGACGCCAGCCGCCATAAGGTACCTTTTGTCGTGGAACGTCACATATCTTTACTATTTCATATTTAGTGCATCTCTTATTAATTTCCCGAATTGAGCCGTCGGTCAGAACACTGGCCAAACATTTATACACGCAAGGACGAAGTGATTAACCCAAACTCATCCGCGCCGGGTTGATGGATGAGCGCGTCTGCCAAATGCAGAAACGCTGTATCTGTCCGCGACGTGTTACACTGATGACAGGCTGATAGGCTGATGGGCTGGTCCAGTCGGATAACAATTTAGCTAATAGGGATGTTGCCTGTATTTAAAATAAATTAATTCACACTGTGCAATGCAAATGCAATATAAAATATTAGAATAATCTAGACCGCAGTTATTTTCAGACACAATTTCGATTTAATAAATCCGAATGAAATATACCTTGACATTGACGTCATTGTTCTGTTTTTCATAATAGATTCCATAGTGGCTAATCGTCATGACAGTTCGAAATAAGAATCTGATTTGACTAGTCAGTCAACTACCCTATTCTCGCGGCGAGAGGCAAACCCCGTGATCAATTCATTTAAAATAAGGCTGGCAAAACTATCTACAGTAGGGAAATCTTACTTCTCTTGGTGTAAAACTTCGCCCGAGTGAAATATTCTAATTAATTTGACGAAGAAATAGATATCTATTAAATTCGTAATAAATAAATCTGCGTAAAAATAGTTGTAAAATAAAATATTAGAAATCTAAAAGAACCTGACTTCGCCACACATCCCCAACTTTACCTAATATTTTTTTACATAATATGAGAACTATATTAATAAAATAAAACGAAAATAAAATGCGTTTGCACGGGACATCTCATGGAATACCCAAATAGGGATTAGGTATCTATACCTATATTTGCCATTAGTCTCATTCGGTATTGATGCTTACTGTACATTTAAATACAAACACCGCCATTACACATCAACTTCAATATTATTGTAAAAAAACGTTTCAAAGTTGTTGACGTTGTAATCAAGTACACCACATAAGTCAAGTTAAATACGGGCACATTTAGGCCATTCGGGCAACGCTTATTAAACTTTGTTTATACACGGCACTTTATCATGTTGAAATAAATTCAACTTTGGCAAAAATGGAAATTCCCGACCCGCGGAAAGGAAGTTCAGTATTTATGAAAGGGCTCGTGGCAGTTACTACTTTACGAGGTCATTATGGGAACCATTAAACGTATGATTACAGTACTGTTTTGGGCATTTGTTTAAGCACATCAACTTTTAGCAAACGACCGGTGCCGAGAAGTATACTAATTCATTACGGGGGCCGTTTCAACTTTAAATAAAGGGCGGTATTTTATTAGTTCACGACCCGTGGCGAGTTTAATGACAAATACTGGGGAAATGTATTGTTACCGCAATCCTTTGTTTTGGGGTTTATTTTTACCTACCTACGCATTTTTCTTTACCTCTATGATTTTTTTTTCTTCAAAGTATTTATTTATCCTGTCAAATCGGAAAAGTAAGCTTGAAGGCATAAATTGCTTCAGAACCTAAACACATATAGGTATTTCGTCGATCTTATAAGCGTAATAAGCGAAAATGTAGTGTCAGTGACATAGATAGGTAGGAGGAGGTAGGTATAGTAATACCTATATTACAAGTATATAAATAAAATGTGCTAGGCGACGATATACATACTTGTATAGATAAATACATACTTATATACATAGAAAACACATGGGTGTTTTCTACTCAGGAAGAAATATTAGTGTTTATCACACAAATAAATGCCCTTACTGGGATTCGAACCCAGGACCAACGGCTTCGCAGGCAGGGTCACTACCCACTAGGCCAGACGGGTCGTCGGTATAGTGGAAATAATATGTATTTCTTAGTTTTTAAATTGAACACAAGAGCTACATCACATATAAAGTCATTCGAGGGGAAATGCATTCATTTTTATAACAAGTTACCGGACGACGCTTTCTTCTTCTTTGTCGTCACACTCTTGTCAGAGTGGTCGTGGTCGTCATGTCAGGGCCGGTGGCAAGCTTCACAATCCGTCGCCATTCCTCCCGTACTGTAGCCCTTCTTGTACATTCATGGAGTGGTTCATTGAATGCACTTTTGACTAGGTCTGACCAACGCATTGGTGACCTACCGCGCCTTGTGCCTTCGACTTTTCCCTGCACTACAAGTCGTTCCACAGATGTATCATCTCGACGCGTAATATGTCCAAAGAAAGTGAGAATACGACACTGGACGATGGAAGAAAGACGTTGTATAATACCAAGTTCCTGGAGAATGCCTGGACGACGCTTTAAGATTGCCCTTTCCCGGTTTTGTAAACATTCATTTTTTCTACAAAGTTTAATGATGCGATTTGATTATGCGATCAAAATAAACTAGATTAAATATTACTATTACGACTTCTATTACTGAGTCGTTTGAAACCCTTAATCAAACGGAACACTTTTTATGAGATTTATGAAAACTAAGATTGGTTTTTAGGTAATTTGGGTGCGTAGATTACGAAAAAATATATAAAAAGAATTTTAGTGGGGGGGAAAGGGGGGTTTGCTGTGGGAAATAATTTCCCGTTATCCGTTACGGAATAGCAAAAGTTTGAATGAAGTGGGAAATAGTTTCCCACTGTCCGATACGGTTACGAACTTTTAACTAGTTAGTAGCTCCCCCCGGCTTTGCTTGAAATTCAAGTATGATCCTTTAACGTTATCTTCAAAAATCAAAGAAATAAATAAAAGAAAAAAGAAAACAAAAACAGGCACAGATTTTTTTGTGTAACAGGCAAACGGACATATATTTTTATTTATGGAAACCAATTAAAATTTAGGTGGAGAACAAACACTGGGAAATAATTTCCCACTTGATTAAACCTACCAATTTTTTTGTAAATCGTACGGAACAAACAATGGGAAATAATTACCCACTTACTAAAACCTTAAAATCTTGGCTAAATCTTATCGTTATCACAATTCTTTTCAAGCAAAACACAGGGAAAATAAGTCTAGTTTATGATAGTATTCAGTGTATGCACTTACAAGATTTTTTTCGCACTTAACCTTAAAATACTAAAAAAATTGTCGTTATTGCAAAAAAAATCACAACAACTGACATTGACTTTGACGTATGGTCACAAATGGCGGCCATTAGAAAAGTGTTGCCATTTTTCAAATTCAAAATATTACTAAATCTGTATGTTTGGTATCGCTGAGTGCTGCCTTTAAAAAGATAAAAAAATATTTCGTAAATTAGAATGAAGTGGGAAATAATTTCCCGATATTTGATTAAGGGTTAATGTGTAAAAAATATTAAAAATAAATAAAATAGGTACATGTTTTTACTGTAAAAATTCAAATTATGTTATTAATTTATATATTTTAATGGCACAGGATCGAGACAACTGGCGTGTACTCGAGTCGAAGGCCAAGACTCATTTTGGGTCACTAAGCTATTAAGTAAGTATACAATTGAAGCTAATACTAATAGTTGCAGGCCGTGGTCTGTATCGTAAAGCCACTAGCGTAGCTAGGGTTCTAAGTGACAAAAAAAGGTCGAACCTTTTTTTTCTTGATTAAAGCATGAAACTTGGCACAGTTGTTCCTTACATCAAAACAAGCCGATTTCGATCGGTAGCCCGCAGGAGCCTCCCCTCTGGGGCCCGAGAGGGGGGGGTCAAA
The DNA here is from genome assembly GCF_963556715.1 of Cydia fagiglandana. Lineage (NCBI taxonomy): Eukaryota > Metazoa > Arthropoda > Insecta > Lepidoptera > Tortricidae > Cydia > Cydia fagiglandana. Next base: position 19,439,134 of record NC_085938.1, read on the forward strand.
GTACCGCTCCGCCCGGCTTCATTCTTAAAATTCTAACAGGCCCCGTTTAGCTAATAAGTCATATTTGGTATCAATTTCGGATAAATCAATAACGTAGAATTCATTTCTGGTATAAAAATTTAGCGATTTCTAGAAAAAAATAAAAAAAAACTCATAGTATCTAATTTTTCAAGTGTAATTTTTGTTTCTTATTTATTGTCAAAATTAAATTGCCTGGTTTTTCTACATTAAAAAAATATGATGATAAAGCCTATTTAATGCAGATTTTAAAAACATAACTTTTACATACCTTTATTTAGAGGAAATCGCATAAAAAAAACTTATATCGTCTCGCGCCGGTGAATATCTTTCTACTGACATCGGCATCGATATAGACAACATCCGAAGTACACACTCTGGAGACCGATTAAAAGTATTGTTTATTGTTGTAGATCCTATTATAGAGATAGAAAAGCGTACAAATATTATTTTATGTGTCGTTCAGTGAAAAAAGGGACCTTGGAACAAATTATCACAGAGCCTCGCGTTTGTATAGAAGCATACTCGTATTTAGTTAGTGCCAACCACTCCATGGACTCCATGGTCGCTGTTCTCAATATGGGATATTACTGCAATGTTCTGCCGCCAGAGTGCAGCCCTACCGACTCTAGTAAATTCATAGACTAACTTATACATGTAGATGTAGATGTAGTGTAGGGACGCCCGGTCAGAAGCAGGCGGGCTGTCGATCGCTTGTCGCGTTCATTCAGCCCAGTTCCCTGGAGTTGGAGCTTCAGGTTACTGTCCCGGCGGCATTCCCACACTATTCTCCTCAAATCTTCTTGTTTTCCTGCAGAATAAAAGGACATCTTTGAGTTCGACGTCCTTTAGTTCGTTTTCTTTTAGTGTGTCTCTACCGCATGTATTATATCGCGGTGCCGCGTACATAGTACATTCTGCTAGTAAGTGTAAGCTAGTCTCCTCCTTACCACAATGTGGATAGGAGGCGTCTCTACTAATTTCCATTATCTTGAGGTGTCTGTTGAGAGTATTGTGACCTGTAATGATACCTGGCAATAGTCTCAGACTGCCCTTACCTAGTTTCAGAAGATACCTGGTTCTCCTGTGGTCTATACCTTTGATCATCATCTTCGACTGTCTGCATCCAGTCTCTTCTTCCCATTCTCTCTGTGCTTCCATCTCTTTTACCTTCTCTATGACTCCCTTCGTGACATCCGCTGACATAGGCAGAGCCGGTTCCGGACCTATGTATTCCGTCTCCGCCCTTATCCTCGCCAGCTCGTCAGCTTTCTCGTTTCCCGTTACTCCCTGGTGTCCTGGAACCCATGCCTCCGTGACACTTCTTTGCTTGCCTATCAAGTTGAGCTCCTCTCGATATTCTCTCACGAGAGAGGAGGTAACTGATATTTTCTTTAGTGCCTTTAGTGCTGCCTGGCTGTCTGTGTATATTACGACAGTACCCTCTTGTTTTACGCTCTTCTTGATTATGCTTGCGCAGCGCGTTATAGCACATACCTCGGCTTGGAACACGCAAGCATATCTACCCAGTGGTACTGATGCTCTCCCAGTTTGAGGATCACTATGCCCGCTCCTGCTAGTTTCATCGAGCTTCTTCTTGAGCCATCCGTGAAGCAGATGGTCGTCGGGTGTCCGACTTCCACCTTCCAGTTATCTTTGTCTCCTATGTGTATTCTATATTTCTTGTCAAATATCTCCTGCCTCTTTATAACGTCATTATTGGCCATCAACATTTCAAGTTTTGATAGTGCCTCTCTTTGTATCAGCGCGTGTCTCTTGCCTACGCAGCTTCCTCTCCATTCGTTGCATGCTTTCATTCTGTACCACTGTTCGGTGGCTCTTTTCTCTACCTCAATCCAGAGTGGCTTCAAGCCTAGCATTACCTCCATCCATTGCGTGTGTCGGGGTCATTCTCATAGCCCCCGTCATCATGAGGCACGCTAATCTCTGGACTTTGGTTAGGTCTTAGGTCTCTTTGGTTTTCTTTAATATGTGCTCTATACCACCATGTCACGGCTCCATATAGCACCCTGGGTAGTATTATCGCCTTGTAGATCCAGTGGATCATTCCTGGCTTCAGTCCCCAGTTCTTTCCTACTGCCCTTTTGCATTGGAACAGTTTTCTTATAGCTTTAGCCGTCTGCTCCTTGATGTGAGTTTTGTGCCTGAGTTTACTGTCTAAAGTAACGCCCAGATATTTCAACTCCTCCACCATGTCTAGTTCTATACCTTGTATCTTTATGGGTTTCATCTCCTTTATTCTTCTATTAGTGAATAGCACCAGCTTTGTTTTCGATGGATTGAGATCCAACCCTCTCTCTCTACACCATCTCAGTACCTGTCTGAGACCTCTTATCATTATATCTCTTATCGCAGTGACAACCATTCCTCTCTCTAACAGCACTCCATCATCAGAGTAAGCCTGCATGTACATGCCTCCTCTGTTGAGCTCTTTTACCATTGAGTTTAGAAGTGGGCACCACATCAGGGGGGACAGGCATCCCCCTTGTGGGAACCCTCTTCTTGGACTAATCGTCTTTGTTACTCCTCCCAGCTCCGCCGTAATGGATCTACCTCTTAGCATTTTCCCTATCCATTGCGCTATTGCCGGTCAGATGCCCTCACTCTTCAGACTTTCCTCTACGGCCTCGAAGGTTGCTGTGTCAAAAGCCCCCTCAAAGCTCAGTCTGTCTTCTTGGGAATGGAAGCAAAAAGCAAATGACTGTTTCCAAACTGTTCTGACAACCCTACTGTGGCCAGAATATGATTGAAACTGACATATATACTTACAGTTTACTTCTTATTCATTGAGAACAGCGACCATGGAGTCCTTGGAGTGGTTGGCACTAATTAAATACGAGTATGCTTCTATACAAACGCGAGGCTCTGTGATAATTTTTTCCTAGGTCCCTTTTTTCACTGAACGACACATAATAATAATATATGTACGCTTTTCTATCTTTATAATAGGATCTACAACAATAAACAATACATTTAATCGGTCTCCAGAGTGTGTACTTCGGATGTTGTCTATAACGATGCCGATGTCGGTAAAAAGATATTCACCGGCGCGAGACGGTATAAGTTTTTTTATGCAATTTTCTTTTAATAAAGGTAAACAAAAGTTATGTTTATAAAATCTGCATTAAATAGGCTTTATTGTCATATTTTTTATATGTAGAAAAACCAGGCAGTTTAATTTTGACACCAAATAAAACATAAAAATTACACTTGAAAAATTAGATTATTTTTAATTTTTTATAATTTTGTTCGACAAATTGCAATTTTTTAATAACAGAAATGAATTCTACGTTATTGATTTATCCGAAATTGATACCAAATATGACCTATTACCTAAACGGGGCCTGTTAGATTTTTTAGAATGAAGCCGGGCGGAGCGGTTCTTTGACCCCCCCTCCCTGGCCCCAGAGGGGGGGGTCCTTCGGGCTACCGATCTAAATCGGCTTATTTTGATATAAGGAACTGCTGTGCCAAGTTTCATGCTTTAATCAAACAAAAAAAGGTTGTTGCACTTAACATCCTCACTAGAGAAGGTGTCGTTGACCAACCGGCCGTGGGGCGCGGGGCGCGGCGGCCGGGTCGCGTATCAGTATGAAGGTACAATAAAAGTGACAACCCTAAGCGCCAACGCAAGAGTAGGCAAATAACTTGCCGAGCGGCCTTAGATTCACTACTGTTCTTAGTGTACTGTGCTACAACTACTCCTTGTTTATGTTGCAAACTCTGCACAAGACCTAGGAACAGTTTAATTGTTTACTAAGGGAAGTGCTTGAAACTAATAGAAAATACAAACTGTGGTAGGTGGTAGCCTAGCGGTAAGGCGTGCGAGTTTCAATTCGATTTATTAGAGTTAGACCAAAAAAGTCTGAAACTATTTTGATAGCATACGCAGCGCAAGTGTTATTTATATGTCATAAATTCATAGAAGTTTTACGTTTAAAATAACACTTGCACTTAACTTTAAATGTCTTAATTTTGAAATACGTAACTCTATAGAAGTGTTTACTTACATACTTCGTAAATCTAGGTTATAAAAAATATTAAAAGAAATATTTATCCTAAGTACCTACAAAAACAAAACCGAATCACAAATGTCATAAATTCGAGCAGCAATATCAATTTTAACATAATGTTGCGCTTCAATACTGTAGCAGTAATGCTGTCTGTAACATAGTCTGAATCCAAACGTTTTCGTGTTGTCTTTAGTATTAACTACACTCATTTTTGTTTCATCTAACTTTCGCACTCAATCAGCTGAGTATATATTTTATCGCAGTGTCATTGTGTGCGAGTAAGTTCCCGTGCTCCCTGAAGACGCCAACCTTCTTCTAATTTCCCTCGAGCCTTGACCGCGGAAGGTCAAGACAAACTTCATTGATTGGAATATACTTGCTTATCCGGTGAGTACGAGTATTTTGAAGGCCGGACTTTAGAGATTCGTCTGCATTGTCAGAGTAGTCATATTAACAGTTTCACGGTACGTTTCACTAGACTTATATCGAAATATCGGGAGCTCGAAAACAATACAAAAGGTAATTACGTTCCATATCCCGGTCGATATAAGTCTAGTGCAGTCATACGGCTCGATTCGGGAAATGAATTAGAGACTCACTAGATATGAAATAGTAAAGATATGTGACGTTCCACTGCAAAAGGTACCTTATGGCGGCTGGCGCCGCGATTCGGGAAATGAATTAGAGATTAACTAGATACGATGTAGTAAAGATATGTAACGTCCCCCGGGTAAAGGTACCCTATGGCGGTTGGCGCTTACGTTATTATTAACGCCGCTCCAATATTATTGCGGCGCTATGTGACGTAAGCGCCAGCCGCCATAAGGTACCTTTTTCCGTGGAACGTCACATATCTTCACTATTTCATCGATTCCGCGATCGATTACGCGAGACACGCAAACACATAAAATCGGCCGAACGTGTAATTACCTAAATATAAAAAAACGCTTAGTTTTTTTTTTTTTCATTGTTTAGGGTTCCGTATTTTTCATTGAACACAATATCTCTCTTCTTCTTCTACTGCCATGCCCTAGCGGGCGTCGGCGGCCACCTTTGCAAAGTCTTCTCTATTCTTGGCCAGTCTTGTTAGCGTGAACACAATATAATGTATCAGAATTACTAGGAACGTGACTAGTACCTACCCGGATTTTCAATATGTTAAATTGCGTAGTATTACAATATTAACAACAGAATTTTATCATGATTTTGATTAGGCTACTAAGATTCTATAAAAAAGTTCTCAAAATCATTGTACCTTATTTAACCTAGCATTCAAGTCTAAGTGCGATGAACTAAAAGTAAGCCTTCACTTCTAAAGTGAAAAGGCCGTAACTGCTACAAAAATTAAACAGACATTCCCATTCTTTACTTCAGATGGGTATAGGGTTTGCAATCCGGATCCGAAATGTATGAAATTATCCGGATCTGGATCCGGATCCGCGGATCTTCCCATACATTTCAGATCCGTCGTGCAAACCCTAGATGGGTAGCATTCGTGATTCTCCGAATAAACGAACTCAGTGATTCGCTTTAGTTGTCGTGTTTGGTATCGTGAAAGTAGAATAAATATGAATTTCCATGGGCACTGGTGGTCACGCACGGAGCTTTGGGCATTCCTTTTATTAGGTACCTGAACCTTTTTAGTTGAAGAAAGAAAGGCAATATTTTTAGAGTGCTTTTGTTATTCCAATTTATCTCAGGCATGAGTTGGCATAATGTAGGTATGTACGCAATACCTAAGTAGTATTAATATTTAAGTAATATCGATATCATCTGCAAGACAATTTGAGTAAATAAATTCAAGTAAAGTACGCTGCGAGCGGCTTCTAATATGAGCCAGGAATTTTCCTGCTTTCTCCTACTTTATTTTTCTTACTTAATATTTTATTACAATCATTAAAACGTTGAGTTTAATGGTTTCATAAAAAAACCTAATTTAATAAACGTCCGAAATATTTAAATTTCATAAAAAGAATATTGATGTTCTCCGAGGGGTTCTAGTTGATTAAAATTCGTGATAAACAGAAAAAAAGCCTTATATCACTATTTGTGAACCTTATCTTAACGTAAAAAGGACTTTACATTTGTCATGCCTATCTTTTATTGTATTTTTATCTTTAGTGTACGGTTCGGAGCAGATAATGTATCCCTGGAGGATCATTTGCTAAATTAGATATATTTTGTAATTGTGACACATAGTGTTTGTATCTACTAAAATGAATACTAATGGCATAGGTAAAATAACTAAGTACCTGCTGTTATTATATTTGTAAAATATTTACTTACACACTTTAGCAGCCCAACGATTTATCTTTAAGTTTATAATTATTCCAGTCAACTTTCCCATACATCAGATTTAACAACTTGTCATGGTTTTGAACTAGTTTTGATACGACTTTCAGTTCTTTTCGTATAACCAGCGCGAGCGATCTTCAAGGTTTTATCAAAATAACTTTTTGGCTAAATTGAATTTTTGGTACAAGCTTTTATCGCTGACTGTACTTTTCTTACGACAGACAACTAATATTTAAACTTTCACGATTATTAAACATTATCAAACTTGACAACGGGACTTAATCGCGTATTTATGTTTTAAGATTTACCTCCGACGTTTCGACACACAACACCACAACAACGTGGCAACGTGGGGACAACGCCGTCCTCGAAACATCGGAGGTTCAGGTAAATCTTAAAACTTAAATACGCGATTAAGTCCCGTTGTGCAGTTTGATAAAGACAACTAATACTCATCGAGACAATTCTAAAAACGGCTAACACAATTAGGTTGCGTTGTTTCATCACAGGGTTCCTATGGCCACCTCCTGTCTCCAACATCAGATCAGCTCGATTGTACCATAATATTGCATTGTCATCCGATTTATACTCGTACATACATGCAAAATTTCAACTCAATCGGAAACTGGGAAGTGGATCAAATTTAACTTGCAAGATTTGATTACAGACACACAACGGTCAGGTAAAACTAAATAAAAGCTTGTAATTATTAAGATCAAAACCATAACAAGTCAAATCCGAATCGAGCTCAGAAAAAGCTCACCAGAAGCCGTAGCTTACCAAAAGCTCGGAATCGAGCTTCTGGTAAGCTACGATTTCTCAATTGTTCCTAAAGGTCGCAAGTTCGACTCTAACCCAAAGTGGCGAATTTTCCAATTTCCCTTGAATATTAAAAGTTAAATATGTATTTTAAGAACGGGTCACTCACATATTTTAAGTCGAAACGCTCGACATGTTTCAATCCGTACCGAGGAGTGTCATTAGGACACATCCTCCTCCTCCTCGACACGTCCTCGTCACGTCAGCGTTATCGACTTAAAATACGTGAGTGACCCGTTCTTAATATATTTAATATGATTAGCTGTGTCTTACGGAAGTTTTGTTATTAAAATATAATATAAAAAGTTGTCAAATAATAAATTACTAATACATACTCGTGACATACTGCCGTATTCGAACTTCAAGATATTCACAAGAGATGACACGTACTAGATCCATTCTAGATACGTTATAGTTTAGATATCAACTAGTTCTCTTTTGCAGCGCAATTCGGGCAACCAATGTCACTTTTACGTTAGGTAGAGTAAGATATCTATTAAATGTGAATTAGATCTCTAATAGTCATATCCTGTGGAAATCGTTCAAGAGTATCTCCAGAATCGCGCAAATGTCAAACTTGACAGGTTAGATTTTAAACATATCGTTATCGTATCTTGGTGATGTCTAATAGATGTCTATTTCATAATCCGAATCGGGCCCCTATTATTATTTTACTTTGACCACATACAACTATCGAAATTATTTAAGAAAATGATTGGATACAACAATGAAATAGTTTCTTTATTGTTACGGCAGGTAAGTCTCAGGGGAAATTAACGGTAAATTGCAACGTCAAAAAGTCGATCACATATTGTACTCCGTCTTGAAGCCTCTGAGGGTCGCACGTATTATATTAGATTGACTTTTTGACATATTTTATGGAACAAATGTAACCGAAATGTTATTGAAAGTATATCCGAAAATACAATTCTACTTATCGAGAAAGGATAATATAAATTGACTTTTTTATTATATAGGAAGTAAACGAGCAGACAAATCGCCTAAAAGTAAGCGATTACCGTCGCCCAAAGAGAACCAAAACACAGGTGTAAGAGCGTTGCCGGCCTTTAAGATAATAGACGAAGGCTCTTTTTTTGAAGGTTTGAATGTCGTATCCGGCTGGTGACTGCGTGTAATTTTTTTTAGTCATTTCATTATGCTTTAAGGATGACTTCGCATCTTTTTTTATGGAAAGCATCACGTGATCGCCTGTCATGCCAAGGTCCGGAAGCTCCGGGCCGGAGACCGCCCGGTCTAACATGCGTCATCCTTTAAGTTAACACTTTCTGCTCTTAAAATGTAGTTAGTACGTTGAATCTTACCTTTTGTTACCTAAATGATAATTGATAATTTAAATGATAATTTATGTTACTTTCATACAATTCTACAATTTATCCCTTAGCGAATCCACAATCTACAAATGAAGCAACATTGCTTAAGGCGCAGTTAACCTGCCAACTAAACTGTTTGCGAACACTGTAAGTTGTGTTAATGGACTTAATAAGGAACAGGAATTAGCGAGGTAATTGTAAGAACAACACTATGTAACTTCGCACTTCGCGCTGATATCGTTATGCTGCCAACGAGTTTGTAAAAACTTTTAAAAGGACGTCCCTGGCTAAATTGAGGCTGAATTTTGTTACGTGCATGCAAGATCGCTTTGTGTTGGAACTGGGTCAAACTTTTTGCGAATAGGTCATAATTTCAATACCGTTATAAATGTAAGTACCTATACGTTATGGAAATATATGTACACTCAACAGTATCTCAATTAATACATTTAAATTTTGTACATAAAATAGCAATAGGCTTGAGTTGCTGTATATTCTCTGTATTTTGTCTAGTATTGTGTTGTGTAATGAAGACTAAACTTAACATGCAAGTATTTTTTCAAGTGTATTTTTTTCAGTTAGTCCTTTGCTGCTGAACACCTTCCAAATTTGATTGACAAAAAAATTTTGAGCAGGTAAGTATGTATCTAAAGCTTCTTCGCACAATTTATGCTAATAAGACTCAGTTCCAGAGTTTATTCCAGAAAATGCATTGTCAACATCGCATTTGAAGAACAAATTCGTCCGCACAACTCCATAAAACGCGGCAGGGCAGTAATTGTATTATGACCGTATGTGACCAGCGCTCGCGGGACAACCCCTTATTGCCCGGGATGTATTGTCGGCCCGGGTAGGGCCCTTGTAACCGGTTGAAACTTGTTTGATGCTGGGTTTTTATTGCCACTTGGGGTAAACTTAGAGTTTAGCCTTGAATGACGTTAACTGCCGAGGTTAGCATTTATTTTATCCGCAGTAATAATGTTCGTAGTTAGATATAAAAAAAATTGGAAAGTTATGTCAATCATAAACAAGGAAGCCCTAGTGACAGTAGTGGTAATAGCGTGCGACTTGCAATCCGGAGGTTGCGGGTTCAAACCCGTTTTTTCGAAACTTATGTACGAAATATCATTTGATATTTACCAGTCGCTTTTCGGTAAAGGAAAACATCGCAAGGAAACCGGACTAATCCCAATAAGGCCTACCCTCTGGGTTGAAAGGTCAGATGACAGTCGCTTTCGTAAAAACTAGTGCCCACGCCAATTCCTGGGATTAGTTGCCAAGCGCACCCCAGGCTCCCACGAGCCGTGGCAAAATACCGGGACAACGCGAGGAAGATGGATGGAAAGTTATTTCAATATTTTTTCACGACACCACCTCGTAAAGTTAAACTTCTAAATCTACGTTTTCTGCACTTGAACAACAAAGCTCGCTCTTGTATTTTTTATCGATTTCTCATGTTGCGTTAAAAGGGCTCATTTGGTTTTATTGTATGAAATGGATGGAAGTGTAATTTGCATGGAGCGGTCACGCACGGGCCTTGCCTTTTTATTGTCCGGGCTTACTTACCTTGGCCGTCTTAAACTAAACATCGCAAGTTAAAGGGAAACTACGTGAGTTGCTACATTTGGGGTTAGAGCGTAGGAACTTTCCTTTAATGTGGGGGGTGGGCCCACCTTAGGGCGCCATTCCGAACGCTTGACTAAAGTACTGTAAAACTACAAACGATAGTTTCACGTCTCCTCATCGTCCTAAGCTAAGTCGATTATCTTCAGGTGTAATTTTTATTTAAATGATCATCATCATCATCATCATCTCAGCCATAAGACGTCCACTGCTGAAGATAGGCCTCCCCCTTGGACCTCCATTCGTACCGGTTGGAAGCGATCCGCATCCAGCGTCTTCTGGCGGCCTTAAAAAATGTCGTCCGTCCATCTTGTGGGCGATTTGAACGATGCAAGAGTAGATTGTTAACCATGTGATGAAAGGCACTCATTGCTGCCGATGTAGTCATGGCGCTCGAACGCAGTGATAGCGCCAATAGTCCGAGGCTGAAATGATGCCTTTCACCCGAGTTAAACACTCTACTTTTCATTTCGAATATGAGGAAAGTAAAAGGCATGTTTATTTAGTATCAGAGCTCTCTATAATTGTTATGGATCTAGGGGTCATGTTACACTGGCTCGTCTAATAACTATTTGTCCACGGTTGTGTTACTATAGGAATAAGGCTTGAACTGCCTTAAAAAGGCTGACAGAAGTGCTTAAACGGAGCGAGTGAGCAATTGTTTGAATATTGACCTTAGTGTTTTATTCTTTTGATGTACGAATATAAGGTTTGGAAATTCAGTCACGGGAATAATAGGATTTTCAGTAAAATATTACCTTATTTAACCGAACTGGAGTTACAAGTAATGTATAATTAATACCTAAACTTAAAAAAAATCTACATGTTATATACAAGATAGTCAATAATTATGTAACGAATAACACTTTTACTAATACTAACAGTACGAGTATCTACCTAAGTTTGTTGAACAAACTTCAATTTAAAAGACATAATGACCTAAATGACCTTTATAATTATTTTAATATAATCATTAATTTGAATTACTTGCATTAAAAAAAAATGCTGTGATTACAACGCCATTTATCTAAAGCTCGGCCGACATTGCAGTAAAACAATCAAGTAGGAAGCCAAATCTTCAACACAAATATAACAGGAAAACCTTATAAGCCAAAAATGATTCCTCAAAAGGTTAAATAAAACTGATTTAACGATTCCTGGCCCCGTAGTAAACCGGCTTAGAAGCATATTCCCGTAGCCGTCATAGTCGAACCAAAAAGAATTTAAACTAGAGGAATGTTGTCAAAGTAAATTATGTACCTACTCAGTACAATTTACTGCCATCTTTCGACACAAATTATTAAACTTTTAGAACGCCAAAGTCAAAACTTTGATCCTTATTTTTGCACTGACGTCAAATTTGGTAAATGTCAAAAAGTATCGCCATCTAGCCGAGGAGAGACCAAAGGTATGGTGCAATCTTTTCAGGCGATGGCGCCATACCTTTGGTCTACTTTTAGTCCAGTCCAGGCCAAGTTTTATTCGTCTAGTTTTATGAAGAAAAAAAACATTTCGTTTACATTTACAGTAATTACTCTGTAGTGCTTTTGTCTTATTTAATGTGTGATTTTGCGTTTGAAAATTGCGTGAGTGATCTTCAAGGTCGTATCGTATCATGGATTCAAAGATAAGGATAAGGTCAAAACAAGATAAAAACCATAACAAATTGTTAATTCAGAATCACCCCCTGAAAAAGCTTTATGTCCACGCAATAAGAGCGAAAAGGCCGTCGACGCGTCGGCAGGCGCCGGCAGATGCGAGCCGCCCCGAACGACGACTTTTTCGCTCTTATCACACAGACATAATGCTGAGGGCTTATTGCGAAGCGTGACCCACGTTCGACGTGTTGCCTCCCTGTCACACTTACGTAAGAATTTACAAGTGCGACAGAGAGGCAACACGTCGAACGTGGTTCGCGGTAGGCCCTCTGTTTCCTATCGGATTTTGCTGATTCCGCGTCGACATAATGTTGGGGAACCCTTAAAGGGTGGACTCGCATACACGTTCGATAGGAACTACGCCCCTAAGCAGATTACTCTGTTCACTGACCTTCTGACACGCCCAAACAACCCACACTTAAACATGAAACAACCAGAAAACAATCATCATTAAACGTGTTACATACTAGAAGCGGTCATTTTTGAAGCAGCGTTAAGAGGATAGTGGAGCTTTTCCATACAAACACAGTCCCATTTTCCCACTGGATTTCGTTTAATTTTTTTATTGTTTGTTTATTTTGAGTTAGGAGCAAAAAACAAATTCCATACAAATTTTTAAAAGCTCCTAACTCTTGTAATGACAAACGTATCGAAAAAAATCAAAATAATGGATGTAGAAATAGAAAGAAATAAGAGATGTAGTGAGTATACCTACACCAAATTGCTCAAAAACAATTTTAGAAGTAAAGTTAATATTCACAGAGAAAAATTTAGGACTTACGTTTGTATAGCAGTCGTCCCCTTTTGTCTTAATGTCCGGCAAACCAATTTTGTCAGAAACAGTAGAAAAAAGCTCATCCCTCTTTTTGGGTAATAACTAGCATAAACAAGATAGTATGATTCTCTCTGTCCATGTTCTACAGACAAGTTTTTAAGATTCCAACTTTTGTTTTTATTAATAAATAATTCTTGCCCAAAGCGGTAAATTTTTCCTTCTATTTAATAATTTGTTAAAATTGATATAAGACGTATCTGCATGCTAAAAAAATATTTCAACCGTCGTCAATAAGTTAAGGTGATAAAATATATTTATGACCTTGACTAAATCCTCATTGTCAGCATAAAATACTCGGCGCCCCTAACGTATATTTTAAAATTCCCAATCTTGCATTCCATGAATCACGCTTACCCAAATATCATTATTGCGGACCATTTTCTTTTGACAGCGAGTGTAATAACAGCAAAATGTATAGTTTCCTGGGCGTGAAACTCGCATGTCAGGAGCTATAATCAAATTCAAGTACTTTCCAGTACCCATTAAGGTGACCTATGCAAATGGGAAACATGAGGACGAAAAGGTGGACTATTGAAAATTGCACGAAAGCGAAATGTTTTTTTTTTTTTTTTGTTTTGAAAACTTAAAAAATTGCTTTTCCATTTTACGTAGATATATTAGATACCTAGCTATTTCTAGAATTAGACCGAGGTATGTTTGCAACTATTTTGATAGCACAGGCAGTGCAAGTGTTATCTATAGGTATGTTTTTTTTCTGTGTAGTAGCAGTGTGACTTAAAAAACGCAAATCAATGTATTTTATAAATTAATTCGATTTGTTCTCTATTTATTTGCATTCCATCATTGTTCAATATGTTTATATAATGAAAGCACCGTATATTATAAATATTTACTCACATTAATGAATGAAATAATATACACCTTCAAGCATTACACATCATTATGTCTAATACAACCCACTTCGTGGGCATGTAAGCCTAGCTCTCTCCGTACCATACTTTGATAAATAAAAAACAGTCTAAGCGGATTTCACCTTTTTTAAGGTGAGGTTTTCGTCTCATTGTGAAATAAGCTTAAAAATCTAATGTTTTAGGGTTCCGTACCAAAAAATAATATTAAGGTTTAATACAAATCTAGAGCTAGATTATTGTAAGAGTTCTAGTGGCCTAGCGATAAAAGCATGCGACTTTCAATTTGGAGGTCGCCGGCTCAAACCCCGGCTCATACCAATGAGTTTTTCGGAACTTATACGAAATATCGTTTGATATTTACCAGTCGCTTTTTGGTGAAGGAAAACATCGTGAGAAAACCGGACTAATCCCAATAAGGCCTAGTTTATTCTCTACCCGATTTCGTAAAAACTAGTACCTACGCAAATTCTTGGGATTAGTTGCCAAGCGGACCCCAGGCTCCCATGAGCCGTGGCAAAATGCCGGCTAAACGCCTTATAAAACCTCGAATAAAAGCGTTTAAGGACCTCACAAGGTTCCCCACTTCCCCCACATAGAACTTACATACCTAAGATTTCGCCCTCGTTAAAATCAAATGTGTGGTGTAAGTTTGAGTGTTGAGTAGGTGGTCTCATTCACTTAGCGTGCAGAGGAGGTTGATTCGAATTTAACTATTTGTTATGGTTTTGAACTCATCTTGATACGACCTTGAAAATAAGCCTTTAACTGCTCTCGAGCTCGATTAAGATTTAACTTAGTTTAGATACTATAAGAAGTATTCGAACAAATTAAATTAATTTTCAGAAAATATTTGAATTTGTTTTTATTTCAAGTAGAAATACTACTATATAAATTATAAACTGAATAAATGTCGTGTTTTTCTTAGTATATGATATGACATTATTTCAGTTCATTTCAGTTTAGTTTATGATGTTTATTACCCCATGATGTCATAAGTCATCCTTATCCAGAATAGGCCACCATAGGGTCCGCGCAAATCATCTTACGGTTTTGACCCTGTTTTGACATGACCATAAAAATCACTGCCGCTGATTGGTGCATGCGTAATGAAGTGAAAGTTGTGCGTAAGATGCGCGTCAAACATCAAGACACTCGTGTCGATTTAAAACACAGGGAGTGTTTTAAAATTTGCCATTCGTTGCGAAATTCCTATTTTTTGCACTTGTACCGTACAAAACTATTTTTTTCCAGAATTATTGAATAACTAACTATTTGACTCAGCGATCCAAAGAGAATCATGGCCTCCGAAACGAGACCGTGCCACCTGTCCCGATCATGCGCAAATTCCTGCCAGATACTGACGCGAAGCTGAAGCAGATCCGTCACACTGTCTTCCCAGCGATACCTGGGCCGACCCACTGGACGGCTACCAGTCGCTATTCCCAAGATCGCCCTCTTGACAGCCCGATCCACTCCCCTTCTGAGTAGGTGACCGAATCAGCAAAGTAAGCTTTCGTTTCGCCGACGATATTGGCCGAACCCAATATCGGCCTAGATCTCGGCATTTTTCCGTTTTCTTTTGAGACAAACAAACAATCCTAACAAGAACGTTTGTTATTGAAAAGCAGATTTTTAAAATCCGAATGCCGCTTCAGGAGTGAATTCATTATCGCGGTGGGCTAGTCGTTAGTGGTTTACGAGCCTGTTCACGAACTCACTCAATTAATGCTCCCCAAGGCGCTATGACGCGCTTTCAAACCACTACGCGATGATTTAAACTAATATACCTAGTTTATGCGTGATGGCTCCTCTACACGATGGGCCAACGCCGGCCACTCCAAGGGAGGCATTTATGCGTTAGAGGGAGCAAGTGATATTGCTATCTCATTCTACCGCATGGCTGCGTCCCTTGGAGTGGCCGACGTTGGCCCATCGTATAGAGGAGCCGTGAAATTATGTACGTTCATGCTAGATTTAATGGTGCTTGTAAGGTTTTTTTGGTAAAAATAGTACAAACACCTTAGTTAATGCAGAGAGACTTACAGGCCAATTCGAGATTTAGTTATTAAATCTGTTTCCAATGAGATACTGATCTGTCAGTGTAAAAAAAGTTACGTTTTTGGTTGAAGGTTGACATAACGCGCAATTCAGCAGGTCCTCTTGTCAGATATCTGTTAGATATCAGGCTAATATCCAAATCATATCTTACGTCAAAGTGAGATTGATTGCCCAAATAGCAGCTAATTTGTAATCAAAAGGAGATTGGAACTATCCTTTGAACCATCTCAAATGGGGTTGGCAACTGTAAAAGGTTTGCCTCTTTCACTTGTTTAGTTCTATGAGATTTGACTTAAAATTCCATTTAAAAAAACTATTATTTGACACAATTCTAGGGATGGACAGGGCCATGCTGCGCCATCAGCTAATAAATACAACTTGGACCGACCAACCCCATTGGAATTATGTCAGATGCAACCTTATTAAATTGGAGGCAAAATATAAAATACATAGTTAAAACTACGTGTAACTATTTCAAAAATAAAACAAGAGGAATCAGGCACACTCGCAGCGAAAATGGCGACATTTTAAAAATATTACTGTCAGAAATGCTCGTTCTCGCATCAGCAAAATTTTAGTGAAAAGATAAAAATATATAACGTAGTTTTTCCTTTTAGATGAATTTGTTATATTACACGCTGTAAATGTGTAATGCTATGTCCACATATACGATACCGGTACCGACCCGCTCGGCCCAATTTGAACTTTAAGATACTTCAGATAATATGTGTGGACGATATGGATTAGAGCCTCTACCATCAGTTGGCAGAGTATTTTTCACTTACACTCGGTGAATAAACGTGCCGTGAGTCACGTTTTACGTTTCTTTACGGTCTTATGTACCTAACTTCACTCCACTCCAAACGATACTGTCCCTTTCTAACTATACTAAAAAACAGAGCAAGAGTTACGAGTATATCGGAGTTTTATACAGCGCCTCTAGGAGTCACCTAATGAACTAAATAACAAAATTGTCAAATTTTCTCACGTCTACGTAATTTACTATCTATGCATCTCGCTCTCGCATATTAGTGCAAGTGAGATGCACAGAAAGTAATGTTACATATACTGATGGTAGCCGTGAATATGGAGGGTAGAGATAAGGAGAATCCTTTATGACTTTATGAGAAAACTCCTTAATGGGAGAATATTTGCAAAAACTGGGCACGCTGTCAGTTATTATAATTTTTTTACATCTCTCCAGAGTAGCGAAAAAAAGAAAACCCATAAACTTAGTCTTTCATTGTATTAATACCGTACTAAAAATCATGAAGAATGGAAGATACTCGTATTTACAAGTGGAAAAACGTTTTCTCTTTTTGTATGGACGATTACGTAGTATACTTCCCTCTTAAACTTTTAAGGTTTTTGACGGACACTTTTTCATTATTAATTACATGGAGTATTCCTTACCTCTACAATCCACTAAGAGCATTTAGAAGGGAGATGTCATCGCTGTCATTTTCTATACAAAACAGTCTGCCGATTTTTGCGGCAGAGGGGACATCAAATGTATTGCTATTTCTAGATGATTTGTACGTAACGTACAAATAGCTATGTCAGTCTATACAAAAGTTTGCACAATTGTGCAAGTTTTTCGGCGGTGTACCCTTGTTTTGCCGGCAAACTTTTCATCGAATATTATTTCATCGACAACAATTCATCGAAACGTTAGTACTAGTAATATTGTTTGGCGTTATTTTGTTTCATATACTATTTATTTCAATTTTTCTTACTGCGTAGAAATAATATTCAACGAATATTACTTGATCGCTAATTCGTTTCAAAATATTTTGATTGGCACAACTACTAAACATCGCAATTCATTTGTGCGACGTATTACTTTAATACATTTTTATATGTCGTACTATACATTTATACATTTTTCTGTTGTAAGAATTTTAGATTTAGGTTAGGTTAGGACTGCGACCCCACACAGAAACGAACGGCTATCAAAGTCGGTTTAGGTTAGGTTAGAACTGCGACCCCACACAGAAACGAACGGCTTTCAAAGTAGGTTTAGGTTAGGTTAGAACTGTGACCCCACACAGAAACGAACGGCTTTCAAAGTAGGTTTAGGTCAGGTTAGAACTGTGACCCTACACAGAAACGGACGGCTTTTAAAGTAGGTTTAGGTTAGGTTAGAACTGCGACCCCCCACAGAAACGAACGGCTTTCAAAGTAGGTTTAGGTTAGGTTAGAACTGTGACCCCACACAGAATCGAACGGCTTTCAAAGTAGGTTTAGGTTAGGTTAGAACTGTGACCCTACACAGAAACGGACGGCTTTTAAAGTAGGTTTAGGTTAGGTTAGAACTGCGACCCCCCACAGAAACGAACGGCTATCAAAGTAGGTTTAGGTTAGGTTAGAACTGCGACCCCACACAGAAACGAACGGCTATCAAAGTAGGTTTAGGTTAGGTTAGAACTGCGACCCCACAAAGAAACGAACGGCTTTTTAAAGTAGGTTTAGGTTAGGTTAGAACTGCGACCCTACACAGAAATGAACGGCTTAAATTATACCTATTTATAATTTGGCCAAAATGAAAATGGCAGCCTTGTTTCGATAAGAAATATTACAAATTGAAGTAATTGTACGCGTAATCAATTTTATTAAATATAATACAAAATGAAATTGACGACCGGTCTGGCCTAGTGGGTAGTGACCCTGCCTGCGAAGCCGATGGTCCTGGGTTCGAATCCCAGTAAGGGCATTTATTTGTATGATGATACAGATATTTGTTCCTGAGTCATGGATGTTTTCTATGTATTTAAGTATTTGTATATTATATACATATATCGTTGTCTGAGTACCCACAATACAAGCCTTCTTGAGCTTACTGTGGGACTTAGTCAATCTGTGTAAGAATGTCCTATAATATTTATTTATTTATTTATTTATTATAAGAAAACCCGTAAAGAAATACCACGATATAAACTATATACAAAATAACTCAAGTACCAATTAAAAGTCCCCGATTTAAATTTACTAGTATCGATTCTTCGACGCAATAACTTGTCGATGAAATAAAAATACTTGAAACGTTGTCTTCCAAATAACATTCGATGAAATGTCTGTCGGCAATTCAAGGGTAAACCGTTTTTCGGCAGAGGGGTAAGTAATAATGTCAACAAAAAAATAAAGAGTATACCTTCGAGACTACTACGACTATGATATTTGATTTATTCGGTTGTCAATATAAAACAAATGTAGGTGTTCTTTCTTCTCGTAAGAGACGCCATTACTATGTAGTCTTGCTTGAGATTAATAAACATTACCTATATGGTGTTAAAACAAGCTTTTCTTTCCTGCTTGGAACCCTAATCCTAAATCCTAACAGTAAGCACTCAATGGCCACTCCAGTTATTAAATGCTCTAAGACCAATTTTGTCTCTATTTTACTGACTCAACCTTCATTCTACAATTTTTTAAAGATTTGACGTTGCCATAGTTACAAAAATAATAAACACGTCAATGTTAGTATGTATTAATTAAAATATATTGTATTCAAGACAAAAATTGCAAAATATGATAATTACGTAAACATCATTAATAATCGAGTTAAAATTATGACTTTGCGTGTTAAAAAATAGGAAGCAAAGTATACGGCGCGATTATACAGGCCTATTTTGGCTACATATTTATTACCTATGACGAAAATAGTACACACATGAGAAGAAATCTTAAAATATTAAAATAGGTATGTATTATATTGGTCCGCTTCAGTCCACATCATGACAGCGGCCGTCTCCTACTACTAAGTAACATTATCTAATAGAGTGTGCGGAAAGAGAAGAGTCGTGAAATTTAGGGGAGCCCATACATTATACCTACGACTCTTCTCTTTCCGCACAGACCCTACGTATGACCTTAATAGCGATCTTAATTTTATAGTACCTATATGATCTCGAGTATATTTCAGTGCCAAGCGCCCCATTTCCAATACAAAATGAACCCACGCAGCGGGTTTTTGGCAATAAATGTGTTTAAATCATATTTAAATTTTCAGATTCTGAACCACCAGCAAGTTTTTGAAGAAAGTTTTATATTTCCTGTTACCAAGTTTACATGAAAAACGATTACCTAGGTACCAAACACAATAATTTGAACAACGGAAAATTAAATAATACTTACTTAGTACTTAAAGAAAAATAAATAAACTCACAGAACATTTGTATGTTTTATTTTATTTAAGATAATAAATAATAATAATGCTTAATAAAATACGTAGCAATTCTTGTGTAAATATTATAATAGGTCATGCGGTATGTTCTTACTATTTATGTGTAATGTGCACCCAGCAACAAAAACAGCAACATGTCTATGTACCGCTCCTTGTATTGAGCCTTAATTCTTAATACATATGTAACTTCTACATGCATACGCATGCATACATGATGCAATCCGGGTTTTCATGGAAATGTTGTTTTCAATCAGCTTCTTGCCTAAAACCAAAAACTGCTCGTAAGCAATGTGATTTTCGCAAATGTAGCAGTAGAAATAGGAAAATATGATGTCAAGTATAACTCATTACCTTTGTACTAAATCAGCCTTTTATCGAACTATTAATTGATTTATCCCTTAAAGTTTTGCTTGAAGTGCACGTACTGTTATAAATTAATACATATTACGTTGAAAATTGCATGGATATTTGTAAAAAATCTGCGTATTTGTTGTGATTACAAGTTGACAGAAATGACACGTTGGAAACGCACGTATTTTTCGTGTCACTGTCACGTTTACTCGCGTTAAATATTTTCGCAGAACAATTCTGGCTCAGTTTTCATTATATAATTAGAAAGAGAGCGTTTTAGGTGTGAAGTTAGGCAAGTATGGAAAACTCGCGTAAAAACGTCTATAACTCATGGTACCAATTGAATTTTTTAGTTCTTTACGTGACCGGTAGAGGCTCTGTACAATTACTCCATACATTTTCCTTAACTTTCTCACTGTCTTCACTTCTCACTGTCATTCACGAAACTGATAGTAGAGCTATAGATATGTCAGTGACAAAAGTGACATTTTCTTTGAGAAACGTCACGTTTGGCACTGACATAAGTATACAATCCATAACGTATCTAGACGTTATATTTGACGTATTCTAAAGTACGAATCGGGCCTTAATGTGTTTTCTTTTATGTACCGAAAAGTTAGTGGTAAGTACCGTACCGGTATTGAGAATTTTCCGATATTAAATGCCCCAGTTTAAATTTTGCGTCTAAATTTGTCGTAGAAACAGCAACATTCTTCACTGTACATGCATCGGTGAACCTTATTACAAAAGGCATAAGGTCCACCGATGTACAGTTATCAGTGTGGGCGATTTTAGAGATTGTCTACGTGGGAACGCAGCATAACATTCTCTGCGAGCTTCGGAAAACGTGCCGTGAAACGTTTAGGACAACGTGTTTATTGCTGGACGTTGCTAACGAGGGTCACTTATTAAGTGTGTATTTAATTAATACCTACTCAGTGATATCACTTTAAAATTTACTTTACCTCTTACAGAATAAACCTGGGAAACGTTGCGATCGGTGGTGTGGGGAGGTCGGTAAAGTTTCTCATGTTATTTTTATTTATTTGTTATTTATTTATGTAAGTGCATCTTGCTTGATTGTGAATTTTATAGGTATTAACTGCCAGGATCGGAATTCTGATTTTACAATTGTTAAAGATTTGATAAGTATCGGTTCGCAGTGTTATTTAAATGCAATCGCCACAAGCGATCGTATGAACTCAGTAACAAAACGTAGATACTAAATAAAACTTGCAATTTGACATCAAAATGATATCTAAATGTTGTACCGTCTCGCCTACGCTAATATTATGTACGAGCGAAATGCATAACCATGCGTGAATGACATAAAAAGTCATCGTTTTGATGTCAAAATGTACGTTCGAAATGACCTTCTGAATAGATTACAAAATCAGAATAGGTACTGCTCAAAGGACATAAGGGTTTATAGGTACCTACCTATAATAGAGTTTCATCAAACTTATATGTATTAAAATAAAATATAAATTATAAAACACAAAAAAACTCGTATTTCTAGTTCATAATTTCGTCGAGTCCGTCGCGTGTTTTAAAAGCGCTTAGCTTTTACGTTATAAATAAAAATACTTGCATGAAATTTTCCTGTAATCTTATAATGAGGTTGCAGGTCGAATGAAATTGCTTTAATCGTTTAACCTGACGACGCCTTAACGCCCGGGAGCACAGGTTGCCTCAAATAGATACTGCATTCTAAACCGAAATAAAATAAAATTGCATATATGCAAGGTTCCGATTTTATATCCTATGCCTATTTAGCCCAGAATTAGGTCTATCGCTTTCACTCAATAAGTTAGATTTTGATTCCATCAACTCTGAATAGTACTTACACCCTAGACGGTACTGCCTCTTCGTGCGTCCCATATGACTCGGGCACACAGGCAGCATCCGCTCAGTCATCATCATCATCATGTCAGCCATAAGACGTCCACTGCTGAACATAGGCCTCCCCCTTTTTAATGGGGGGTGAATGCCATAATCGCCCCGCTTGGCAGGCGGATCCGCTCAGTACCTACTTATTTCACTAAAGTGTCAAAAGGGCTTCTACGAGTACGTGTTGGCTTCGGCTCCACGCACGCCGACCAAAGGTCCAGAACACCAATGTTCCGTGATGGGAAAGAAATACCTTAGTATTCTCGTGATTCACACATATTGGCTCTCTCGACCTCGTCACTCTGTGGCGAGATTACCCCGCCTTTGTGGTTACATACGACATAACATGTACATATCCCAGTTCTATTTAAGCCAGGCGGATCTAACGGCAAAGTAGCTTTGATTTTTGCTATTTGAAACGCAGCGTATTTCAACTATTTCGGATCCGGTCAATCCTCTTTATTTTAAACATGATGTGTTTTATGGCGCTTTTTGATGTAATCTTTTCAGTTTTGCCTCATTTACGGGTAACTATATAAATAAATAACATTGAGTAGCGTAAATTATAAGACATGTGGTCTATACTCCGGAGGCGAATTCTAATTGTGATAACAGGATACCAGATCAGGAATTTAATCTGGAGTTCAATGGCTATGATCTGTCGGTGTCAATGTGAAGTTACTGGTTGAAGAAATGTCACTTTCAGCCATAAAATATCCGGATCAAATTCATAACCTGTTATTACAATCAGAATGCACCTCCCGTGGTACAAGACAAGCATTTTTAAACCGTAACACGATTAGTACGCAGGTCGCCGCGTCTAATACGAGCTTCATATTTAAGCTTGTTAGGTTGTAATGGAAAAATATTTAGATAACAAAATACTTCTATGAAGCCGGACGGGCGATTAAATCTGTGTCTCGAATAGTGTCGATGGACTGTCAAGTTGGCAGCGATTCCGTGTTGCCAGGGAGATAGGTCTGAATCCCTTCGAAACCAGTTCGATCGCCAACTAGTTCTTACCAAAATAATTATTATCATTCTCCATGAACGGGTAGGAATGTATAGATTGTCGAGTCTTCCTTTCCCTTTCTTAAAAATATCATACCGTGCTTGTCCAGCAGCGTTTACCACGCTCTGTTCTAATTTCCGTATTTAGAATTTCACGTCAGTTTTGTTAAATGCCTTGGGATTGTAACCCTGGCAACATCGAAGAGGAGGCACGGAGGGAGAATGATTCGGCCATTTTGGGACTTGGATTTTCTTCCCCGACCTAGCCGGGCTCGGCTTTATATTAAATAATTGGGACAACGTTCTCATCTTTGCCTGCCCTCAGGTGTACCTTGAGGTTAACCCGTTTCCCGAAAGGGCGAACCAGGAGCGTCCTGGGCACTTCGGAGTTGATATTCGATCACTCATAAACCCCGGCAAGACGATTTTCCTCCGACAGGAGGTGTCTACTAGGGGCGCGGCCTTTGGTAGGCCAGATTCTGTGCCAGTCGACCTGTGCAGCTGGCCCCGCCAGAGTCGGAGCTATTGGAACCTCCGGCCATCTGGTCGAGAGAGAGAGCCGTCGACTGTCGCTACAGTGCAGCTAAGCCTTTCACTACTTTTTCCTAAACTGCGATTTTGGACTATTCACCTTTTAGTATTAACTATCCAATAGCGCAATCGACCAAGTATCACCAACAATAATTAAAACCCGGTTAGATAAATATAAATTTAGTTTACTATCAATAAGTCGTTAAGTAGTGTTTAAGCTCAAAAGTGTAAACTTAACCAGGCCGGCAATTAAATTGTACCTGTCCACTATCGGGTTGTTTGTTTTATCCCCTTCAGGACCCTTAGTTTAAAAAAAAGTATTACAGCGGCGCCCGAATAGGTTTGGTGATATTTGGCTTCTTTCCCTCCAAAATTCAGCGAAGGTTTGAACTTGGTTGTTTTGTGCTATTGTATTTTAATGTAACTTACTTTAAAAATATTTAAATTTAATTGAGTTTTGGTTAGCAAGAGTGTCTAACCACATGTTTTTTTCTGGCACAGTCAGTACCTACTGTTGTATTTCACTTCCATGTCATTTTACGGTACTAGGTTGATTTAGGGAAGAAAATCCACTGTTTACATTTATTTTTTTAGTTGTATTTATTTTAAGGACTCTTTACATCCACTTTTATTTTTATGAAAACATTATTTCCACTGTGTTTAATGTTATTTCATATTACTTGTTGACTCTTTAAGAGTGTGCTATACCTAAACTGGTGAACTTAAACTTGTTGTTGGTCGATAACGCTATAACATTCTTAAACTTATAAACTAGGTAATTATTTCTTTTCGGGGAAAAATATAAGGAAAATACATTTAATATTTAATAGTGATAACCTTTACTACTGTAACAATGGCGAATGAGACCGCTTTGGAGGAGCGTCCAATAGCTTTTAATCTCTTAAAAAAAGATGAACTCGAGTATGAAGTGACGGTGCGCCTCGGGGTACCACTGACTACAGTGATGGAGCTCCGGAGCCAGCTCCGGAAGTTGAATCAGGAGATTCCCACTGACGAGGTCGCGGATTACAATGGTGACGTCAAGGAAGAACTGGACATAATATCTGCAAAAATGGACGACCTTCGTGACCAACTACAGTCACCAACACAGCGTCGTACTTCCTTGAAGCTTCTTAACCGCGTACAGGCGGTTGCACACCATCTTTACCACCGTCTAACCCGCCTAACACCAGCTGAATCAGAGGCCTCAAGGCATTGTGAATTAAGTGATCAGTTGGATAAACTACTATCTCGCCTTGACAATGTGTTGATTAATTTTAGAAGTGCATTGTCAAGGGATGTCGCACTCGAGGTTGACAAACCGAATCCTACGGCCTTACCAGCATGCACAAAACACCATAATTTGGTGCAAAAATTAAATTTAAAATATGATGGCAAGACCTGTGTCAAAGCTTTCTTACGTAAGTTAGAGCAAGTGCGTGTGTCACGTGACATACCGGATTCAACCTTATTTCGCTCCGCCTGCGAACTATTCACGGACGAGGCATCCTCGTGGTTTAACGGAATCTGTGATCAAGTACACTGCTGGACGGACCTGAAGGCTGTGATGATCCGTGATTACCTCCCATTAGATTATAATGTCCGACTTATGAGGGAAATACGTGCTAGGACGCAGGGTTTTGATGAGTCAATAGTTAACTATGTCAGCGTAATGCTTAATTATTTTTCCCGTTTAGAGACACCCTTACCAGAGGCCGAGAAATTGAGTATATTGGTACAAAACGTCAGACCATTCTATTCTAAACAATTGGCATTATTTAAAATAGAATCTATAGGTGAACTTAAAGATCGTTGTCGGCAGCTAGAGGCCGCCACTCAAAGCGCCAAACGTTTTGCCGAGCCTGACAGAGATTTAAGTAAGTCACTGGCCCATGATTTGGTTTATAAGCCACTCACAACAAAAACTGTCTCGGCAGTGCAAGCATCGGCTGACTTTTGTGTGCGGTGCCG
This sequence comes from Cydia fagiglandana, assembly GCF_963556715.1. Taxonomy (NCBI): domain Eukaryota; kingdom Metazoa; phylum Arthropoda; class Insecta; order Lepidoptera; family Tortricidae; genus Cydia; species Cydia fagiglandana. Next base: position 19,464,614 of record NC_085938.1, read on the forward strand.
CGTGGACGGTCACACCTTGAAAACTTGTAAAGCAGCTCCTAAACTCGTTTGTTATCGCTGCGGCGAGAACGACGTAACAGCCCGTACTTGCCCTAAATGTGCGTCCACACCTAGTACGTCAAAAAACTAATAACGCCGAGTCAGGGTATGGCTGATCCGGTTTCCACAAAAAATACTAAAAAATATAAAAGTAGAATATTTATTCGCACGCCTATATTTAGTAATCCCAGAAAGCCCACTCTAGAAAACCATACACAACTCAATAGTTATTTTAATAACAAATACCCTAGCTCTTCAGCACCCATTACCCTACTTAACCATCACTTACTTGCACCTAATGCTGTATCAACTTCATTGACAACAAAAGGCCAATGCCGCCCATTACATACCATATCGATGCCAATTAATAAAGCTAACACCCTTAACCCGCTCACTACCGCTGTTATACCCACGAACATAACTCCACCCGCTTCACTTCCCTATCCTACCCCTACTAACCTCACTAACACCCTTAACCCGCTTACTAATGCTTTTACCCCCACTAACATAACTCCATCCGCTTCACTTCCCTATCCTACCCTTACTAACCACACTAACACCCTTAACCCGCTTACTAACGCTTTTACCCCCACTAACATAACCCCACCTACTTCACTTCCCTATCCTGCCCTTACTAACCTCACTAACACTCTAAACCCGCTTACTAACGCTTTTGACCCCTCTAACAACATTACCCCTCCCGCATTATTTCCCCATCCGGCCTTTACTAACCTAACTAACCCCTTAAACCTCCTTACTAACGCTTTTGTCCCCACTAACTACATAACCTTACCCGTTTTACCCCCCACAATCCCTATTTCGCAAAATAACTTGACTTACCCACTTAACAAAATTTACCATAATGTAAATTACTGTGTAGAAGCACTACCTAAAGCCCCCACAGCCCATATTTGGCAAAATAACGTAACTTACCCAAATTATGAAATTTACCCAAATGCTAATTATTGTGTAGAGGAACCGACTCAATCCTCCACGACACGTATTTATCAAAATAACGAAACTTACCCACATAACCAAATTTACCCCAATGCAAATTCTTATATAGAAGCACCGTATGTGCCTTCCACGACCCATATTTGTCAAAATAACGAAACTTACCCACATAATGAAATTTCCCCTAAGGCAGATTTTAGTGTGGAAGGACCTTCTGTACCCTCTCCAACCCCTATTTGGCAAAATAACGTAACTTACCCACATAACCAAATTTACCCTAATGCAAATTATTATACAGAAGCACCGTCTGCACCCTCCACGGCCCATATTTGTCAAAATAACGAAACTTACCCACATAATGAAATTTACCCTAAGGCAGATTCTAGTGTAGAAGGACCTTCTGTACCCTCTCCAACCCCTATTTGGCAAAATAACGTAACTTACCCACATAACCAAATTTACCCTAATGCAAATTATTATACAGAAACACCGTCTGCACCCTCCACGACCCATATTTGTCAAAATAACGAAACTTACCCACATAATGAAATTTACCCTAAGGCAGATTTTGGTGTAGAAGGACCAACTGTACCCTCTCCAACCCCTATTTGGCAAAATAATGTAACTTACACGCATAACGAAATTTACCCTGAGGCAACTAACAGTATGGAGAAATCGTCTACATTCCCCATAACACCTTTATCACAAAATAACGTAGTTTATCCACAGAACGAAACTTACCAGGATACAAATCCTTATTTGGAAACATTCCCCGCTAATTCTTATAATGGGGCCTTACAGGATACAATCGGTCCGTGCAGCAATGTACGCGAATCACAGATCTCTCATGCCGACGACCAAGCATCTAAGTTCGATCGAGAGGAATGGCACTCTTGGTTGTCATTTGTTACTTTTGTTTTTGAGTCTTGCCATAGTTTGAAGTTACTAGATTCGATAAACGAAGCTGATGAACAAGGCTTGCGACCATACCTTAAAGTAAAAATTTATGGCATGTCCTATTCTGGCCTAATGGATTCTGGCTCGGAGTTGACAATTTTGGGTGGTGACACCTTTGACAAGTACTTTGAGGGTCGAGTTACTCTGCATCCGCCGCACGGTTTAACTCATATAATCTCGGCGAACAAAGTCCGTTCGCCCATCAAGGGCCATGTATTCTTGCCCGTATTTGTAGGTAACAACACGCAAGTCGTAAAGTTTCATGTGATACCGGAGGTCCACACTAAACTTATTTTCGGTCTCAACTTTTGGATAGCCTTCGGCTTCGGACGGGATATCCTCGCGCTACTAAAGAATGGAACCTGTTCCTTATCAAACGAAGAACATAACAACATCGTCTCTGAGGTCAGGTACATACACGGCTTGGAGTCTCTTTCGACGGAGGAACAACGTGAGGCAGATACTATTATTAAAGAATTTGCATCAATATCCGCCGAGGAGAAGGGGTTGGGAAGAACGCATCTGCTAACGCATTCGATTGATACAGGAGATGCGAAGCCGATCAAACAGCGGTATTACATGTTATCTCCGTACAAACTTGCAGAGCTCAATAAACAGCTAGATGAGATGCTCCAGCTGGATGTCGTCGAGCCAAGCAGCAGTCCATGGAATAACCCGGTGACCATGGCCCCGAAATCAGATGGCTCCTTTCGATTCTGCCTGGACAGCCGAAAACTAAATGAAGTTTCCAAACACGACGCTTACCCCCTACCACTAATTAATCAAATTCTTAATCAACTAGGGAACGCGAAGTATTTGTCATCCTTGGACCTTAAATCAGCCTTTTGGCAAATAGGCTTAGATTCCAAGGAATCCATGGAAAAGACCGCCTTTACGGTCCCTGGCCGCGGTTTGTTCCATTTTAAAGTAATGTGTTTCGGCCTTACCTCAGCCCCAGCAACTCAGCAACGCTTGATGGACATTTTGTTTGGTCCAGAATACAACGGCCGTATTTTTATATACTTAGACGACATAATAATTGTCTCTGAAACGTTTACACAACATCTAACCCTACTTCGCCACGTACTAGAACGACTTCGATATGCTAACCTTACAATAAACCTATCTAAATGTAAATTCTTTCGTAGGCAACTAAGGTACCTAGGTTTTCTTGTAGACGAGTACGGCTTACGCACGGACCCCGACAAAGTCAAAGCGGTGGTGGACTTCCCCATACCGAAGAGTCGGAAAGATGTTAAACGCTTCCTAGGTACGGCGTCGTATTACCGCCGATTTATTAAAAATTTCAGCAACATTGCTGGACCTCTCAATCAGTTAACGTCCACGCGAAAAGGCGCTCCACCTTTTCGTTGGTCCCCAGAAGCGGATCAAGCTTTTAATGAGTTAAAAGTAGCAATGACCACGGCCCCAGTTCTAGCCTGCCCAGACTTCTCCAAATCATTCTCGGTTCACTGTGACGCTTCAGATTTCGGCATCGGGGGAACTCTGACACAAATATTTGAAGGAGAGGAACACCCACTGGCGTATTACAGTCGATCCCTCACGCCTCAAGAAAGAAATTATTCCGCCACTGAGAGAGAAGCTTTGGCGGTGGTCAATGTTGTAGAACACTTCAGACCATACCTGGAAGGAAGTCGTCAATTTAGGATTGTTACAGACCACGCCAGTTTGAAGTGGTTCCTTAATCTCAAAAACCCCACGGGGCGCCTCGAAAGATGGGGTTGTCGTCTCTCACCTTATAACTTCACAATCGAGCACCGGAGAGGCTCAGAACATATCGTACCGGACGCCTTATCAAGGGCAGTTCCCATCTGTTTAATTGATACAAACACCACTAATAATGACCCTTGGTATTCGCAGATCTATAACAAATGTGAATCCAACCCAGGATCGGTACCTAATTATCAATTGTTAAATGGTCGCCTTTATCGCTACACCAAATCAAAGAATGCCTTAACTACCGATTTCGAGTGGAAAGAGGTGATACCAGTGGAATTTCGTGAAGAAATCATGCATGCTAACCATGCAGTCCCCACTGCTGCACATTTAGGTACCGCTAAAACGTATAACAGGTTAAAACTTCGTTACTCCTGGCCACGGATGTATGAAGATGTAGTCCGATACGTCGCCAATTGCTCGGTGTGTGCCGCTTATAAACACAGCCAACAACCGACTCCAGGCTTCATGGGAAGTGCGAAAGTTTGCAGTCGGCCCTTTCAGTGCCTCAGTATAGACCTGGTTGGACCGCTACCACCCTCAAGGAAACTAAACACTTATATATTGGTAGTAGTATGTTGTTTTACTAAATACTGTATGTTGTTTCCCTTGAGACGTGCAACCGGGGCTGTAATTTCCCAGAGATTAGAAGATCATGTATTCATGATCCATGGTATCCCCCAAACAATTATTGCGGATAATGCATCCTACTTCACCGGCGGGGACGTTCAGAAGTTGTTCGCCAACTACAATATCCCACAACTACACTACACCCCCGTTTACTGTCCCCAGGTCAACACCGTAGAGCGTTACAACAAGACCCTAGTAACAGCAATATCAACGTTCGTTGAATCGGATCATCGCTCGTGGGACGTGAATATTTCTCGTATACAGTTCGCTTTAAATACCTCAGTCAATGAAACAACATCATATACTCCGTTCCTGCTCGTGCATGGACGCCAAGCAGTACCGGATGGCACAATTTACGACGACCCCGAGGAGGTCGACGAAATCGTTTTTTCCCCCCGGGGAGAGTACCTCGACAAGATTAAGACCCTTAGGGCCATTTACCCGACCGTGAAGGAATTATTACAGAAAGCTCATGACCGCAACATCAAGTATTACAATGATAAACGTCGTGATATAGAATTCAACGTCGGAGACGAAGTGTGGAAACGCACCTTCAAGCAGAGCAACGCCGGTAAATACTTCTCGGCGAAGCTAGCACCCAAATATGACAAATGTCGCGTCATTCGGAAAATATCCCGTTTAGTCTACGAGTTGGAAGATGAGAATGGGAAGCGTCTGGGTAAATGGCACATAAAAGACTGCAAGCCAAGTTCTGTCCACACCACTTGACTCCTGTAACGAGACGTACCAATACTCCACAATCCGGGTAGTCTATTATCTTTTGGGAAAGCGCTTTATTTATTTATTTTTTTTATTTTGTTTGTCCATTGAAGCGACGTTGGCTTCAATTTTTTTTTGTTTTCTCTTTGTTTTGTCCCGTAGGCCTAGATGCGATTGTTTCCAGCGACGGCCCCGCGGACTCAATTGATGCCAAGGGACAAATCGACGTGCGATTGTGGGCCGTAATCCACGTCCTAGGGAAGTCCTTAGATTCCCTTCTCCTTACACCGTTCGGCTGGTGACACAGCTCGAGGGCGAGCTGGAATTTTACTCCTTCGTCTTTTGCCTCTGTCGTAAAATTCTCCTGGTTAGGGGGGTGTGTAATGGAAAAATATTTAGATAACAAAATACTTCTATGAAGCCGGACGGGCGATTAAATCTGTGTCTCGAATAGTGTCGATGGACTGTCAAGTTGGCAGCGATTCCGTGTTGCCAGGGAGATAGGTCTGAATCCCTTCGAAACCAGTTCGATCGCCAACTAGTTCTTACCAAAATAATTATTATCATTCTCCATGAACGGGTAGGAATGTATAGATTGTCGAGTCTTCCTTTCCCTTTCTTAAAAATATCATACCGTGCTTGTCCAGCAGCGTTTACCACGCTCTGTTCTAATTTCCGTATTTAGAATTTCACGTCAGTTTTGTTAAATGCCTTGGGATTGTAACCCTGGCAACATCGAAGAGGAGGCACGGAGGGAGAATGATTCGGCCATTTTGGGACTTGGATTTTCTTCCCCGACCTAGCCGGGCTCGGCTTTATATTAAATAATTGGGACAACGTTCTCATCTTTGCCTGCCCTCAGGTGTACCTTGAGGTTAACCCGTTTCCCGAAAGGGCGAACCAGGAGCGTCCTGGGCACTTCGGAGTTGATATTCGATCACTCATAAACCCCGGCAAGACGATTTTCCTCCGACAGGAGGTGTCTACTAGGGGCGCGGCCTTTGGTAGGCCAGATTCTGTGCCAGTCGACCTGTGCAGCTGGCCCCGCCAGAGTCGGAGCTATTGGAACCTCCGGCCATCTGGTCGAGAGAGAGAGCCGTCGACTGTCGCTACAGTGCAGCTAAGCCTTTCACTACTTTTTCCTAAACTGCGATTTTGGACTATTCACCTTTTAGTATTAACTATCCAATAGCGCAATCGACCAAGTATCACCAACAATAATTAAAACCCGGTTAGATAAATATAAATTTAGTTTACTATCAATAAGTCGTTAAGTAGTGTTTAAGCTCAAAAGTGTAAACTTAACCAGGCCGGCAATTAAATTGTACCTGTCCACTATCGGGTTGTTTGTTTTATCCCCTTCAGGACCCTTAGTTTAAAAAAAAGTATTACAAGGTTATTAACATATTAACAGGGTGTTTTGGCTGAGGTTTATTTTTGAATTTAGGCAGAAAAAGGGCCATTTATTTTAGTTGCAGGTGTTTTTTAGGGTTCCGTAGTCAAAGGGTGGACCCTATTGCTACGACTCCACTGTCCGTCTGTTTGTCTGTCACCAGGCTCTCATGAATCGTGACAGCTAGACTGTTGAAATTTTCACAGATGATGGATATTGGATATGGTAGCTAGACAGTTGATATTGCTGTTGCCGCTATAACTACAAATACTAAAAAGTACGGAACCCTCAGTGGGTGAGCCCGACTCGCGCTCGTCCGGGATTTGTTTTTTTGGTCAGATTTGGATAAAATTAGGTACGTTTAAAGAGCTCCGCATTTTGGGCGCAATAAATATGAAATCCCAATTTGGGACAAAATTATGTAATTTTTCGTTAAATTACAAATAATCCATATAGGTACAGTTTCGTAACGAAGAGGAAGGTTTTGTAGGGTATACAGTTAAATTGCGCTTATATTACGTATCCATCCAACTCTACATAGGCAACCGTATTATGATCTAAAAGAGCGCTACAATTTTTCAAAAATTGCTGGCTGAACGCACTGCACCTTAATCGGTCATTTTCTATGCCGTGCGCCCAGCCATAAAGAAAACTGTTTTATGCAAATAGGATTATAGGTACTTAATGCATGTTCAAATTAGTCACGTGCTGTACCTACGACACCTCAAAGGGGAATAATTTCATAAAAATACGTATTAAGGTTTGTTCGCGTCAATAAATATGTATTTCACATTGCTTCTTCATTGTCGGTCCCTTATTATCTAGGTCTGTTATGTATTAGGTAGGTTATTATGTAGGTCTTGATTTAATTTAATCATATTATATTTTATTATGTAGTTAGTTTTAAATGTTTTAATCACATATGGAATATTTCTGGAATAAATTAACGGCGCGATTCGGGAAATGAAATAGATCTCTACTAGACCTCAACAAGTTACGATATGGATAATTTAACGATATTTGTAAGATAGATATGTCAAATTTGACGTTTCCGCGATTCTGGAGGTCCTCTTGAACGATTTCGACAAGTTATGACTTAGATATCCAAGTCACATCTAGTCGATATCTATTGTAAATCTAGTTGATCTCTATATCGTTTCTAGATCTTGTGATTATCTCGTTTCCCGAATACGCGTGTAATTTCATTCATTCAATCATTCATTCGTTCATTCATTCATTCATTATCGTGACCACTTGGTTTTACAGCTCCTGTGATTTGTCTCCATCGGTCTCGATCTCTAATAGCCCTCACAGCATGATGGAGTTTGCCTGAGGTGGCCTTCTTAACTTGGTCGGACCATCTAGTTGGCGGGGGGCTCTGCGGTCTTTCGCCTGACTGAATTGGGGCCCAATACATTCCACGAATCTTCTCTTTCTGAACAGATTCTGTCTTTTATAATTTGTGTCTAAATTGTTTATACGACAACGGTTTCACTCACTTGAATTTTTAGTCGCTATACCGTTGTCGTATAAACAATTTAAAATATGTCTCACGAAAGTTTAATATCGATTAATTTGTGTCTAATTGGATTTATAAACATACCTACACAAGTACCTGTCTATTATTAGAATGGCAGAATATCGCACGGAATAAATAATCTTGGTAAACTATTACCTCTCGCGTTAAGTGATAATTTAAGAATCACCCTTTTATCCGGCTACTATTCCGGCTGACGACCGGTCTGGCCGTGACCCTGCCTGTGAAGCCGATGGTCCTGGGTTCGAATCCCAGTAAGGGCATTTATTTGTGTGACGACACAGATATTTGTTCCTGAGTCATGGTTGTTTTCTATGTATTTATTTAAGTATTTAGATATTATATATATTGTTGTCTGAGTACCCACAACACAAGCCTTCTTGAGCTTACTGTGGGACTTAGTCAATCTGTGTAAGAATATCCTAAAATAAGTACTTAATAGGTAATAGGTATTTACTATTGATGCTGAATATTATACCAATTTCTTTCTTCTAGTAGATGTAATTTTTTGATAATATTACGTTTTATTATACCCAAAATACCTCGCAATGGAAGAATACGGCGTTAGGTAAATAACGATAAGACCCAACCCAAAGCCCTGGGCGATGCTAAATATGTTTTATTTTGTCCCTGCGAGCATCGCAACTCTTTATTATATGACCCCTACATTATTCCCGGGGTCAGGAAAGACTTAAGACACACAGTTTTCCTATAACGATGTTACCACTACCTAATGCTCTAGGTCAGCGTATGTTCCGTACCTTGTGATAATAATAACTTAGTAATTTTGTTTTCTTGGATTGGAAAGTTGTAATTCAATTTGCCTCTTTATGTTTTTAAACTATTTATATTCAAATTCAGATTCGGGAACAAAAACCTTTGTTATACCTGCCAGCGTATTATGGATGGCTTTATCCGTCTTTATCCACTTGATAAAATAACTGTCACTTTTTGACACCGTGGGATAGAAAGTGACGGACACCGTTTTATCGCGCTGTCACGTAGACAAGAACGACCATCATAATTATCCGTACTGTATAAGAAATAAGTTTTCATTATTTTGTACTAAATAGAAATGAGAATACGACGCATCAAGAAGGTATAAATTCCGATTAAAGATTACCACTTTGTCAAATATTCACCTTGAGATACAATATTTCAAAACGCTAGATCGCGCAACGCTGTGCTCCGTGCCTACATTAAACCGCTAAACTTACGTAGACAACGCTTCTCTAAGAAATAACAACATTAAGAGAAATTATGTAATTGTATACTTTTTCCAGTTCAAATAAAGTTCGTTTTTGCAAAGGATATTATTGTGAATTTTCGTACAGCGGCTGAACGCACCGCCGCCGGCATACCTGTCGAATTTTTACATAAATTCCGCCTTACGTAGCGCTGGAAAAAGTATTTGTGCTCGCAGTCTATTTACTCAAGGTTAACTCGGATTTCAATATGTCAATGATGCATTTAATAAAAGAGAATAGTTAGTTGACTAGTTGTTTCAAGACCTTATCCTAACATACGCAATATATCATGCTTCGAAGATATCAAGACTCCCTTTTACCCCACACCCAAAATATTTATTTGGAAAACACACTGACTCCAAAACTCATAAATAATGTGTCTTCTTCTTTAACTTTTGAAATGTATTATGTTAAAAAAACTTAAAGAAGAGCCGATAACGCTTAACAAATTGTTTCAAGAAGAAGCGTTTTGAAGATGATCGAGTGCTTCTTTGAGCTATAACCAAAAAATAACCCTCCGTAATAGAAATATCCCTTTGGGGTACGCTTTTTTATTTTCCTTATCATACACAGGCACAGAACCCTTCCTTGTACAGTCAGCTGAACAGGTAGAAATTTATTTGCCCGTTATCTTTCGGCTCAAAATTGGTATTTTTTTTTATGAATATACTGAAACTGAAAATATTTAGTACTAAAAAACAACGGTTAACGTAGGTTAAAAATAATATTGAAATTATTTTTGTACATTTTGTAGGTTTAAATAAAAAAAATCGGCAGCAATATATTTTGTAAAATCACACCTCCATTTTCAGCTACATTTAGCAGAATCGACTTTTCCATGTACCAACTTAATTTTCAGCAAAAAAAAATACTGAAAAGAATCTCGGATTACACAATTATATTATTACATAAAAGGCACAATGTTCACGGGACTAACGACATCGTGACCCCAATTATTTTATAACAATGCTGGTTTTGTAAACCGGACTCAGAGGTCCCGAAATTTGCATCACATTGCCTCTCAAAAATACGATTTTTTCTATGCTACTGCGGCTTAAAAAGTCACATGTGTATACAATTTTGGTGATTGTGTCCGACATTTTTTAAATAAACGGCGTGGAAAAATGGTACGGGCTAGCCGTTATTGCCGTTGGCGTACTGAACGCAAGTGTGTGTTCGTTTTTGGGTGACCAGTATTAGATTGGTCGTCAGTTCTTCACCCAACAACTTTGCTTAAGTGCGGAGTACTTTGTGGGAGTAATTCATCCGACAACGCACGATCTCTCTGCTAAAATGGTAAGCACAAAGGTAGAAACTGTCGAAAAAATAAGGAAATTACCTATGACTTTGTGCTCATCTCCGTAGAGACAGCTGGGCCCTGGCGACGGGAGACACGCGAACTCTTCTAAGACGCTGACAGTTTAGAGTTTTCCCTTCTGGGCAATGACCCACATTCTGGGTCATTGCTCGTCCAACAAACATCATGCGGTGCTGCTTCTGTGTTGGGGTCCTTTGGAACGTAACAAGAAAATAAAACCAAGGAAAAGATAGATGGAGTGTGTTGGAGATGATAATCATGGAAAAAATGCATGTGAATGACAAGATGAGCCATAATATAAAAGCATGGAAGATTTTTTCTATGATATAGGAGACAGCTGAGCAGTCGAATTGTCTGATCGTAAGCAATCACAATCACTGTCGCACATGGACACCTGCAAGGGGTTTCAAGTGGATTTCCCGTCATTTAAAATGGGAGCACATCATTTTCTTGAAGATTACAAAGTCGTACCGGAAATAACGCCGGCGACAGTTCCTGCGCGAATGATGGTGAATTAAAAACCTAAAATCATAAAAATATGCAATGGCCAGAGGCAAGTGTCCGCCCGGCGATTGAAATAGCTCTGGCCTCTTTAATTCCGTGTATGGGTATTATCCACTTACCAGCACGAGTGTACTTGAGCGTAAATGAATTAGACGAGAAAACGTTACAATGTAGCGCGCAACGGAGGAGTGCCAGCAAAACTCTTTTTAACTGATTTTAAAGGGAAGTCTTAATGTATTTGTATACGTCGGGATCTTTTTTTGTATGGACTTGAGGGCGGCGTTGCCCGTAGCTAACGTCAAGTAAAAGTCGGGATCTTTGAAGTCTACTTTGCTATTTGTACAGTAGGGTGGTTCAAAAAAATTTTTTTTTCCGACGGGGCACCCCCTTATTTTGTTACACTTATTATGCTGATAAAATACACCAAGTTTCGTAATTTTATCTCAACTACAAGGGGTGCTCAACCACTTTGAAAATTTTATATGTTGTATGAAAACCAATAAAACCAAGTAGATATTTATTATTCAGAATTTTATTCAAGAATCTGTTTTCACATTATTTGCACATGTGATTTATAAGTTTTTAAGTAAAAAACAATTTTTATTTCTATTTTTTATAATGTTTAGAATTTCGCCTAAAAAATCATAAAAATAGAAATAAAAATAGTTTTTTTCATAATAACTTTTAAATCACACTTTCAAACAATGTGAAAACTACTACTCACATAAAAATCAAAAAAATAATAACTTGATTTTTTTGACTTCATACAACTTTGAAAACAACATAACAAGTGTAACAAAATGAGAGGGCTTCTTCTACCTAGAATTTGAATTTTTCCCATACAATCGTGAACCACCCTAAATGTACAGTCAAAGTCTAAAATACGAAAAAAGATTTTTTTTTTTCATAAAATGCCTTAATATCCAGGCAATAGCGTCGAGTATATTATATAGTTTTGACGCTGCTGTAAAGTTGATAGCTCTATCATGACATCCATAGCCAATCTGATAAGGACACTGTCAATAAATCTTATGAGAAAAAACAATAAAAATGCTTGCGTTCAATAGGCGACGATAAGAGCTTACCACTTAGCTTATTTGTCACTGACGTCATTATACAAATTAGGTACATGAAACACTCTCACTCTAGTGAATACTGTTTTAGTACCTTGGAGAATATAAACAAACGGAGTACCCGTTAACACTAACAGGCGTTCCCGTCTGTCGAAACTTTATGACCAATGGTCATACACATTGTATGATCTGACATGGCTATTTCTACGTTACGTATACCTATATTTTTACGTGCCCCTCCCTCGCAAAAATCGGCCGACTGTTTATTACAAACAAGGTGTCTCCATTTGGTTATATCCTCCAAGTAATAGTTCTTCCCATATGACAATAAAATATATTGACAATACAAAAAAGTAGTAAACGCGCGTAAAATTGATTTTATATTCAGCATTGCGTATTGAGGCACATTTGAGGAATGATTTATTCTGCCATATTACGGCCGCGGCCTGGCTTCAATGGCATTACGTTGACAGCTTATGAGGTCCTTTATTTAGGTGTGATTTATGTAGTGAGGAGATACCGTGGTTGGGTGTGCGTTTAACATCTTGGGTATGCAAAGGGGTGATATATTCTTGTACAGTCAAGGAATTTAAATTCCGACCCATTTCGTACTTTGTCACAGTGACAACCGTATGAGGTCTCTAGCGGCTTTCATATTGATTGTCACTGTGACAAAGTACGAAATGGGTCGGAATTTAAATTCCTTGACTGTACTTACCTACGGTGATATCGTAAATTTTGTAACATTTTCGTTGCAGCGTAGTTGCGTTACACAAAAAAGTCAAAGCATATTTAAAGTGAATTTCAGGTAATGGTGCCCCAACACTGGCAATTAAGTACACATATAACAGGAACAACATAATGTAACATTGTCAATACTATCATCTTGTCCCTGTCACACGATGTTATAGATCTGCCAGTGTGGGATCAATTATTACGCATCAGATATGCCATTGCAAGACCGGGCAAAGTGGAGAATATTGAGCAGGAAAGCGGACCCTGGCGCTAGGCCGGGAAAACGCTAGGTTGAAGAAGAAGAAGAGAGCTGTTTAATCGCGAATCACTTTTTTTTAAGCCAGAAGTTACGTTTTATACAGCATATTTTATGCACTGCCATACTGCCAATGAGCTGGTCATTTTTTAATGCAGTATACTTTACGGTTGTGTAACATTTTATCATAATTAACTTATGATTCATGTAACTATGAGCATTCACCTTAATTGATAAAACGGAAACCCTATAGTATCCACCATCTATTTTACTGACGTTAAATCATAATGCATTTTATAATTGGAGTCCTTTAAAATCTGGCGTCCATTTCTCATTCCGACAACTTGCAGATTAAAGGACGGGCCGGTTTCCATAGACTACATGGCAACTTTCATTTATTGTTATTGATGGTCGTCCTAAAGAAAGAAAAGGACAACAAGCTATCTCTCTTGGCACGTTATCTGAAAGCTAGAGCACTGAATGTAGTGTAGCGTAGCAAGCTTCGAGTGTCAGCCACGTTTAGGCAGTTTACAGAGTATACAATACGACTGTATGGCGCTTTCTTGCTTACGAAGAACGTTATTGTCAAAAGTTTCGAGGGCCCTTCTTTACTTTTCAAATCATCAGTAACCCTATGGTTACACGTATAATATACAGGGTGGAAAGGCACGACGATCCTTTCCGCAAAAGGGGGACTGTTTAGCCTAAGCTCTATATTTTCTCCATAGAAACTATGTTAATATTGGCAACCGTTTCTAAATTATGACCTTTTAAACATCCATACAAAAAACTACTTTGTTCTAACCCTAACAGGTGACAGGGTCAATGAACTTACTTGTAAACAATCAATATACGACAGGAAGTTGTAATAATTTGTTGCCATCCAACTATTCTTAGGTCTGCTTACAACACGGTAGGAATCGTAGCAGGATTTTCGCTTTCTTAGTGGTTCCACTTGTTCAATACTTGAATGAAGTAGTTATGTTATTCCTTAATATTAATAATACTAACCACAACATTGTTTATAACGACAGTTCAAATTGTGACATTGACAACCACTCAAAAGTATGCAATCGTCTTATAAATATCTCTGGTTTCCTTGACTGATGAAAAGGTTTTAGTTTCTTAACACGTTTCACAAAATTATTTTCGAATAATTGGAAACTATCTAAATTAATTAAAAATTACAAGTAGGTTGTGTTTGATGCAGCAAATGAACTTGCAAAAATGAAATACTAAGAATAAATCAAGAATAAATATAAATACTTCTTAAATACCTAACTAACAAACCTTCTTGCGTGGTAGGAAATAGACAAGACGTCTGATGTTTGAAATTAAATTGTCATTGAACTTCACTTGTCTTCATATTTACTTTATTTCACTTATTTCATATTCTTCAAATAAAAATGCCGTTGTTAGATGCTCGTGGTTATTTAAATTTGTGGGGCTGTGTAAAAGATATGATGCACCAAACGGAATGTGAAACTGCAGACGAAATGAGATATTAAAGGCTAATTGCTGCTTGTGACAATCTGCGGAGGAAAAATGACGAAGAGCATACACTTATCGTATGGGCAATGTGCGCGGGCTCGGGTGCGGGCTGCGGCGTACATTATAAGACACGGAGGTACATTTGAAAACCGTATGTGAAGAGAAGATAGTGTTAAATATTGCCAAAAAGTAATTATCTAAGGAAGTAATAAAATTGTTTGTAATATTTTTGCATTCATTTGATTTATTTGTCATTTATGCGTCATTCATACATCATTGCGATTCTATCAACGATCGGAAAAAAGCGTAAAGTCCCGAGCTTTCCCGACGGAGATCCTTGACCTAGCCGTCATATGCACATGCTATAGGGTTATCACCAGAGTTAAATAGTAGAAAATTTGGTATTTTTATTTTTTACTCAATTAACGATTCTTACCATTACCAATCTGCTCAGTATCACTTAAACGACCTAATACTTCCGGGAAGGATCGTCGTGCCTTTCCACCCTGTATACATGTCAGACTAAACTAACTCTGCAGTAACAGATTAAACCTCAAATTGTTGGAAAAATATGACTTTTATAATGTCACATTCACATTTTGTCACGTCAAAACCGGTGTAGAGTTATATTGGGACTCTACATATCTCTATGTTCTATTAGATTCTTTCGCCTGAGAACTCTATTTGCCGTCACTCGCGTATTGAATGGTAATATCTTTTCAGGAGAGGACAAAAACCCAATTACCCGCATGTCCATAAAAAGGTTAAACATTAATGAGATTATCATCGAGGGGCGTTGCTGGCACAGCGTATGAAAAATCACTGTAAAACGCCCCATGTAAAGATTTATTGTCAGAAGCTATTGTGCTGATATGCCGTCAGAAAGTTTCACTTTATAGATGGCAGCACCAATCTCTGTCGCTATATCGTAATTTTGGAAAAAAATCGTATAGGAGAAACAAGCGCGGTACTGCTCGATCTTAGTGTTGGTCAAAGACGCCTAGTTTTACTAAGACTGCATATACTTAGTCGAGAAGTTGGCCAAATTGGGACCGATTCTGCCGTGGCGGGGTGGCGCAGGGGTTAAAGGCGTTAACCTAAATAGCTAAAGACGCCGGTTCAAATCCGGCCTTCACCACTGGAGGGCTTTGTCGCTTTCTCTTAATAGGTATATTATGACATCTATTTCAGTTTATAAAATGACATACCATTTTGATGTCAAAGAGTACGTTTGAATTGGCTCCATGCTCAAGCAAAATATTGTTATATCGTTACTATCATATATATAAGTACCTACCTAGTTTTTAAATTTCATAGATTGCCTGGTTAGTTCCTACTGAGATCATAAACTCAAATTACTTTCAACAGAATCTCCCCTTGTTTGATTCCCTTCCGAAATCCGCCAAATTGCCAAATGCCCGGATACCGGCAAATAACGCATGAAAATCCGCGAAAGTTGCGCTCAATACTATTTACTCTGCGATATTCGCCGCGTGAATCTCTTAGACGCCATCATAAATCGCTTCGGTGACATAATAGCGTGAAGGGAGCGCCCCGGATTTATGCATCTTTGATTTACTGGGAGGTAAGGGCTGTCTTTTTGGGAACGATTTAACAGAAAATATGGAACTTGAATATGTTATTAAAGGAGATATATTATCACATTCGCACCTCTTTATATTTTTATAGACCACAGTCGAATATAAAAATTAATATAATCTAAACGAGCAATTCAATAATTATATTTCGGGGACCAAGGAAATAGGGGGGGGGGGGATTGATCTAGCTAGGTCTTATCTCTGGGAAAACACGCATTTTTGAGTTTTTATTTATGTTTTCCGAGCAAACCTCGGTCTCCTAGATATTGTGCATTAAAGTGACATACATAATATACGAGTACATACATTTCATACTACTTTTAATTGTTTTTTTTTTTAAGTATTATTCTAGGGCTTGCGACTTTTATTTCAGATTTCCCGTTAAAGAGTTGGTCCTACTCTTTTTCATCACCTGGCTTTCACTTACCTTCTCATACATTGAAAAGTAAACAGGCAAATGCGAGCACGATATGACACGAAGGCTTCACGTGGAATAATTTCCGTATTATGATGGGGCCAATAACTGTGATCACTCGAGCATTCACTGCGAATATTCGCCGATGTTATCCTTCGCGCATTTTCATACGTCATTGGCTCATTTCATTTTGTTTCTTGAAAACGTGTTTGTGTACAGTCAGCAGCAGAAGTTGCTAAACGGGCCAGGTTTTCAAAACGATCTTCACACGACTTTCTTGTTAAGAGAATAAGAGCGTGTCAAGGTAATTTTGAACACCTCGCCCGCTTAGTTACTTCTGTTGCTGACTGTACGAGTATTCATTTATTGTTGGTATTATTAAATGGCTTGAATTTTTTGGTTTTCCTACATCGTATGGTTCGTAAACGAGTTAAGAGTTCATAATGAAGTAGGTATACTTTGTGGGTTCTGTGTATTTATTATTTGTTTGATTTGTGTGCCACCTAATTACTTTTTGAGAATTAACGAGTAAATTAAGAAGTTAACGACGAACAGGGACCTCTCATAAATGAATGTAAGAAAAAAGGTGTTAAAGTCATTTCTAATACTTAATTTAGTAACTCTTAATTATGTCTAAGTCTATCTAGAGACTAGTATGAACAGATTACTTAAATGGCGCTGCAGCAAAGACATTGTTGGAAGCCAATTGTTAATGAAAACCGCAGAATTTTAACAAGCCTTGTTTATTCCTCAAAAGCTGGTTAAAACAGAGCTTCGTTATATCCGGGGTAACTCGCAAATGTTTCCAATTGTAGGAATTTGGAACAAAGCTAAATACGGATTCTCAAGATTTGTGCCAGAGATATTTCTGTAACTAGACCACGAAATGGAAAATACGTTTGCGATTTGATCATCACTTTGGTTTACATTTTACATTGTTATGTATAGTACATAACCCCCTTTTAACCACTTGCCTGCTAGTATTTCCAAGTTTAACTATATACCTCATATATAACGGTGGTCTACGTCCTATAAGTACGACAAATGAAGGAACAAGGTTATAGGGGTGGGAGGGTGAGCATATTTTTCTGTTTTTTGTACCTACCTATGTAAAACCTATAGGTTCCATGCCATATTTCAGCCGCACTACCGTGCCTCCAGATTTACGACATTACGTAGGTAGATAGTTATTTTAAAACGAAACAAAGTTCCAAAATGATTAAAGTCTTATCAAAAATAACTAAGTAAAGTATGAAATATCTGAATAAAATATTGAGGCACATTTTTATTTTTAAACGTAATATAATACAGGTAATAATCAGTAGAAATCCAATTTATAAAATTATTTAACATTTAACGCTCAAACATCAGCTCATTTTCATACAAGTCATGAGGCACGTGACTTGTCTATTCACACATAATGTCTGTGATTTATGGCGACACTGCTTTCTCATTATTAAGTGTATATTCTATAAACAGGGCTTAGAAGATTTACAGCGACGAAAACCGCCTGAGGACCAAATCTCTTTGTAAAGCTGAATTGCGGAGAGATACGGGTGTAGGGTTGCCAGATGCACATCTAAAAAGTCCTGGGATGACTTACTGATTATTTATCTTTTAATTTATATTAGTGGGTATGCACTTTTGCAGCTCATAAAGTTTGTTAAAGTTTTGAAAGTATATAATTTTACGAGTCCCAACTTTTCTATTCCATAAACATAATTCAGCGATTTCAGCGTTAAATGGGGCAATACATTATAAAATACTTTGGACAGAGCCAGATAAAACGTTCTTCGATTCCAAGAAAAACAAAAAAATTGTACACAAGTGAAAAGTTTCTTTAGAAAGACCAAAATGCCACAATACCACTTTTTAGGGTTCCGTACCCAAAGGGTAAAACGGCACCCTATTACTAAGACTCTGCTGTCCGTCCGTCCGTCTGTCCGTCCGTCCGTCCGTCCGTCTGTCACCAGGCTGTATCTCACGAACCGTGATAGCTAGGCAGTTGAAATTTTCACAGATGATGTATTTCTGTTGCCGCTATAATAACAAATACTAAAAACAGAATAAAATAAAGATTTAAGTGGGACTCCCATACAACAAACGTGATTTTTGACCGAAGTTAAACAACGTCGGGCGGGGTCAGTACTTAGATGGGTGACCGTTTTTTTTTGCCTTTTTTTGCATTATGGTACGGAACCCTTCGGGCGCGAGTCCGACTCGCACTTGCCCGGTTTTTTTTAGTTTTTTTCTAACCAGACACTCAATCACGTGCCATTTAATTGACTTAAGTACGTTATATCACGATTTTTGAACGTCACTTAATGCGCACTAGGATTAAACATAATTTGAAATAATCATTACTTAATTCTCGTTTAATAAAATAATTCATACGTATCTTAGTTATGTCAAAATTCTGAAGCCTGGTAACCCTATTATAGAAGTGGGTCCCCTCGAGGTCTAAAAGTCAATGAGTTGTCAGTTTGTTCTGATGAATGAAGTATAAGGGCTCGGCAGTTGACGTGATGTGCCACGAACATTTGTATTCACGCGAAAATGAGGCTCAATAGGGTAGAGAGATTTAATGAGACAAATATGACACGCTCGGCGCGATTCAGGAAATGAATTAGAGCAGTGTTTCTTAACCTGTGACCCCTGGGGGTCCGCGAGTAAATATATGTACGGGGGTCCGCCGCAGTCTCACCTATTCTCACCGGTCTGAAGTATATTGCTGATTTTGTTTATTAAGGGGTCCTTGGACTTGTGCTTTATTTCCTAGGGGTCCGTGGATAGAAAAAGGTAAGAACCGCTGAATTAGAGATTCACTAGATATTAATCACTAGGTACCTTTTGCCGTGAAACGTCACATATCTTTACTATTTCATATCTAGTAAATGGGTAATTCTTATTCTTACGCATTTTTTGTGTAACACGTAAGAATAGTATGTATCTTTGTGAAAATAAGTAAACTCTATATCAATATACTTAGCAATTTACCTCTAGTTTTAGGTCAACCTAAATGTATTGTCCTAAGAGTATTAGAAACATATAAAAAACATTTACAAGTGCGAAATGTCACGGACCGTGTAGTGTGACTTCCCCAGATTTTGTGATATTTGATTTTTTTTTTAAATATGAATTGATTTTGCAATAATTTATATCAAATATAAAACACTAATCCTTGTGTTACAATACTTTTTAAAAATTGTATGGAATTATAACGATTTTATATAATTTTAAACAACATATATTTTGTGATTAGTTTTCGCGTCACCACCGCGCGTGGTAATATAAACATGCGGTACTCGGTAGAAAATTATCTTTACTACTGGCAGCCTTATTAAAGTTTTTTTAGAACAGCAACACTGTGTTTTTGTCAGGTTTACAAATGGCTGAAGGGAGAAGTTTTGTCGAAAATTATTTATTTGCCTTCATTTGAAAAAACGGTCAACCTTAACGCGTCACCGCCATGTTAGAGTTTTAAAAGTAAGTTGCAGTTTAACGTTATTGTTTGTAACATAAGATATACCTCATACATTGCGGATTAAGCTAATTATTTAACATTTGCAAAATCAAAGGAAATGTTTATGTAATATCGAACATGTTCCAAATTATCACGACCGTGGCCTCAAAAATCTGTCACCGCCACGGACTTTTGAGTCCACGTTCGTGACATATAGACACGTGGTCGTGTCATTCTTAATCCGTTTGATTAATTTAGAGGCACGTGCACTTTTCAGAAATGCTTTTTTATTAGCTACATATCATTTGCTATTATTGCCCGACTACCAAAGCAAAAAAAATGTTTTTCGCTTGTATGTATGTATGATTGTATCGAATTCTTTGTCACGCTCTACAGCCTTTATAGTTTGACGGATTTCAACGTCTGAGGTGTCATTAGGTTTGTCGTAGTCATAGGAGTGACTTAGGCTATGTTTAAATATGTAACTATATAAATCAAAGTAGCCGAGTTGGCTACCAAAATGCCGAAAAGCCACGACTGAGGGACACTTTGTCACAACCGTGTTTATGTACTCATTTTATTTACCTTTCCTGAGGGTATTAAGCTTGACCATATGAATCAAAAAATTGCTTATTGTATGTACTTTTGATATATGTAATAATATGTGAAAAATAAAAACGTTTATGAAAAAAAATTTTTTTGGACACAATTTAAGAATCACCCAAATCTCTAATTAATTTCCCGAATCGCGCCAGCTATCTTATTGTGAAGCCTGTAATAGTAGTTTGTGTGTCAGCGTAATGACGAGGGATTCAAGTGTTAACGCCCAAGATGAAATCATTTTGATACCGTGTGACACCTTCTGCTTTTCACATCAACTATGAGGAAAAAAAAAATCTTAGTGTTGACACTACAGAGTTGCCACTTTTTAATTTCTACTCTTTTTTGCCAGGCTCTACATACGATGTTCATAGTTAATTATATTCATATTTTATACTGGCAATTATATAAATTATATTTTTATTTTATGTCGTTGTACAGAAAAGTGCCACTTTGATCCCTCCTAGCAGGGAAGAAAAATCCATTTTCTGATTAGGTGATGTGAAGTTTTTCAATGCGGCTGTATATTTTTGTGATGTTACCTCAGATCATCGTTATTTTAAGCGATTTTTTTTATTAGCTATATTGTTTGACCAAGATGTTGACTTTACAGAGTTAGAGTGTATAAAGTTAGGACTAACAGGGTAAAAGTATTGGTACCTACTACGAGATATGATAACTTTTTTAGTGAAAAACTAATATGCGCCTGACCCGAAGTCTTGTCAACACTTAACTTACAAAATTGGTTTGATTTAAACTACTGTAAATCAACATTGTATATGTCGCAGTAAGATAGATAAAGCCGTTATATAGTTATAACCCTAGGGATATAATTATATGCCGTAACATAGTTATACGAAAGCAATTCATGACTATCTTACTAGGAATATAACTATAATACGTCTTTAGTTTAGTGATATAGTTATATTACTGGATTAAGTTTAGTGAAATAATAATTGTAGGTAGGAGTGCGGCGGTGCGGCGGAGGGATAGTTATATCCCTAGGGATATAGTTATATGCCGTATAATACGTATGTATTATAATCATATTCCTAGTAAGATAGTAATATCTTACTAGGAATATGATTATAATACGGTATTTGACTAAACTAATGCGTTTAAATGGTTATAAATCTGCCAGGGAATCAAAGAAAACAGTAAGTATATTTGTTTTTATTTTTATTACAAAATCAACTTTGTTGGTTGCAATTAGTTGTAATACTTTTTAGCAATATGTATTACGTAAAACGCTGGTTTTTGCGTAAAATGCCGCCTACTCCGCCGCACTCCCTGAACATAATCCAGTAATATAACTATATTACTAAACTAGAAACGTATTATAGTCATATTCCTAGTAAGATATTACTATCTTACTAGGAATATGATTATAATACGTATTATACGGCATATAACTATATCCCTAGGGATATAACTATCCCTCCGCCGCGCCGCCGCACTCCTACCTACAATTATTATTTCACTAAACTTAATCCAGTAATATAACTATATCACTAAACTAAAGACGTATCATAGTTATATTCCTAGTAAGATAGTAATGAATCGCTTTCGTATAACTATGTTACGGCATATAATTATATCCCTAGGGTTATAACTATATAACGGCTTTATCTATCTTACTGCGACATATATACCGTAAAATAGGGTGAGTAGGGTCAAAACTGTAATTCAAACCTCGATAACATTTTATTTTTACATATGAAAACTGAATGGTGTATATAATAAGTGTTCCGGACGTTTGTATTATAGTTTTTATTTTATTTTGGGTAGTTCCATTTCATAACTTTGACGATAAAGAGGAAAACCCACCTCACCCTGTAGTGCCTCGTATTTGGGGTGAGAGGGGTTTCATACAAAGGTGATTTTGGAAGATTGTTGGATAGATTTTTTTTATTATGCGTATTACTCTAGCTCCATTTTAAATTGGAATATATTATTTTTGTAGCAGTAGTCTTAAAATCCCTTCTCACCCCCCTCTCAAACCTTCTCTCCCCATTCATAACCCACCTCTCCCGCGAAACCTACTCACCCCGTTTTACGGTACATAAAAAGGCGAATCTTTAAATGATGTAACTATGTATTTGTAAATTTTTATGGATATAAAAATTTACAAATACATAGTTACATCATTTAAAGATTCGCCTTTTGAAGATGAATGGAATCTTGAAGGATATCAAGATTCCATTCATGAAGGTGCTTAAACATTTACCTTTAGCCTGTTGCCACCCAGAGACTTCGCCTCGTAAGACCCAAGCCAATTTTTGCGCTTTTGAATTTTGAACTTTCTTTTATTTCTATAAGAGTTCATAACTCAAATTTAATTTGTACTTGCACAAGTACGCGGGGACTTACGAGGCTATACAGGGTTATTTTTTAGTCAGTACAAAAACTGAAGGAGGTGATTAAGTAGGTCATACTGAACAACTTTTACTATGGAGTCAACCCAGAAATCTCAAAAAATTTTTTGGCTGTTTCATACATTTCGACCGATCAGCTGACGACATTTTGTATGAAAGGGCCAAAAATTTTTTTGAGATTTCGGGGTTGACCCCATAGTAAAAGTTGTTCAGTATGGCCTACTTAATCACCTCCTTCAGTTTTTGTACTGACTAAAAAATAACCCTGTATAAGGGCCATTCATAATTAATATAATTTCGCGCCACCGCCGCGCCGACTTCAATTTTAAACTATGCAGATTGTCAAGTTTCAGTACAAACGGAAGAAGTGCGGTAACTTGCTGTGAGCGCCTTCACATTCCAAAACTTTCATGCTTCAGGTTATAATCAAGTTATACTGAATTCGTGAAGCACTGTTTCAAACGCAGTAACTTACATTAAGTTATATTGTCTGCGGTTAACGCGACAGTTACTCTCTTCTTCCTCGCGTTATCCCGGTATTTCGCCACGGCTCATGAGAGCCAGGGGTCCGCTTGACAACTAATCCCATGATTTGACGTAGGCACCAGTTTTTACGAAAGCGACTGCCATCTGACCTTCCAACCCAGAGGTTTTCCCTAAGCCTTATTGGGATTAGTCCGGTTGGACTGGCAAATACCAAATGATATTTCGTACATAAGTTCCGAAAAACTTATTGGTATGAGCCGGGGTTCGAACCCGCGACCTCCGGATTGAAAGTCGCACGCTCTTACCGCTAGGCCACCAGCGCTTTTCAACGCGACAGTTACTCATGAAATAAAACTATAGGCAGGGGCCCATTTCTCTAACGGTATTAGTCTAATATTATTTATGTGATGCCGTCGTAACTCATACCACTTGATAGTTTGTCTACTATTTAATAATATCAGTCTAATACCGTTCGAGGAATAGGCCCCAGGTGTAAGTCGTTTGGCAAATTGTAATATTAAGGAGGTGAATATTATTTTTTCATCGCACCATCTCGCAAAGGCTCTCTTTATTTATTTACTGATGAGAAAGTTGTAATTTAGTTATTTTCTCATGTCGGGTGAAAAAATTGACTTTGTGATAATTTTTTATGATAAATATTTAAAACCTTTTATTTGGATTTCATTTGTAATATTTAACAATTAGAATTGGTAAATAATTTTGTTTTACACTCTATCGCAAAGTTTGTTTAACCCTCGCAACGCTCAAAATTACATTGTACGAACCTATTTTGGGATCTTTCGCTGGCTCCGGGAATAAATAATAGATCCTGCTTCGGGTACTAATTGCACTATGTAGAGTTGCAAACATAAGCTGCGGTGATCACTTTATATCAGACCGCACGGTTCCTTGCTACCTTCGTTATAGAAAAAACCCTAAATAATCAAATAGGATATTTAAACGCTGCCTAACTTAAGGATGTCTTCCTTATTCGCTGAATGGAATCCTTCAGGTTAGTTAGACAAAGTTGCAACCCTCTCGCCGCAAAGTTAACCGAGTGAAACTCCTTAGTTAACTCAACGTCATTCAATTTAATCACTTCACGCGGCCTGCTCTCCTTGTCTGTTTAGTACCATCGATATTCTGCCCCAGTATACATACATAAAATTGATAGCAGCCATGGAAACATCCGTTTGAAACAGTCAGTAATGAGCAAATTAGAGGTCAGCCCTAAACATAAAAACTCTGAGACAAAAACAACGTTCTACAAAAAAATATAAATGCAATTATGTACGCAATGCAATTAATCAATTGTCCAACCAACATTTGAAGAGTGATAGCATTGATAACTAATACATAATTTTATTGATATAGCCCATAAGGCTTGAAATCGGAACGGGCGGCGCGGGGCGGGCATTAACCGAAGAGTGAAGTCAAGCTCAGTAGCGAGCCAGTCCCCGCGACAGACGCTCGTCCGTCAGACCATATCCTCTCTAAATTACGCGACGAAAAAATCAACAAATGTTCTTGTGATGACAGTGTTTTTCTTACTTAAATGTGATGTGATAAATACTTTTCCCGAACTTTGTGAGGATGTTTGTCTTAGCAGTTCTCAGCCTTCTTATACAAGGTAATCAACGTTTTGTGGAAAACAATGCAAAGTTTTTGTTAATTTTGAGTTTGTTCATGAAGTCACTGACTTGAAAAGGGATTCATAATTAATATTTTAGTCCTACTGCTTAAGTCAAAAATGGTTAGACATGTAGGTACATCCCCGGTGATTTCCTAGTAGACGTTTGCTTAGGAACTAAGACTAGTTTTAGTAGGTACCCATTTCATTTTAGCTCCTGCAACATAATACGAACCAGTCGCGCACATCAGAATCAGAACATTCATTCTGAACTTATCAAATCACAGAAACAACACCAAACCCTCACAGTTAAGCGGTGTTCATGGTATTGTATAAATATTTACCCACTTAAAAAAGGAGGAGGCTATCAATTAGACCAACCATTTTTTTTGTTTTCAAATGATTAAATTACACTAGTGTTAGGATTAATTTTATTATATTAAACAACAAGCACGCCCCACGTTGGGCGCCACTTTTAATACTTTTTCAAACTTCATAAATAATCTGCTGCGTCTGAAAGAATTAACGTTTGATATTATAATTACCAGTTATAAAATATAATATTTTAAATTTTCGCGTTTGGAACACATATTAACTCATATTTATCCATACACTCCACTCACTCATATTGAATATTTATTTCTCAAGAAGATATAACTGGTTTTGCATTTCGCACTCGGTGCAGATGTTTTCCGTCGACAGCTTTGTCGGCAATAACGAAGTTACTGGGTTCATGCCAAGGCGTCTCGAGCGAATCTGAGCGAGCCTGCACGTCGCTCTAATTTCCGGGCCTAATAAACACCTTTGAAGGTTTTAAAATGAGAACTCACACTTTTGTACCTACTTTGAGTGGTGTTTTAAAATATTAACTGTTTTTTTTATTGACGGTAAAAATTTTGACTGATTCGAAATATCGACATTAAACTTAAAGACAAATTTAAATTGTATTTATTTTTATGAATGAATGAATGAAAAACTTTATTAAATAATCAAAATAATCATCCATTCCATTCCATTCAAATCTTAATCTTATATTTTTTCTTACATTTAATATTTATTGAATGGAAGAAAAATTTAAATAAGCGCACCTTCACATGTTATGTTAGAAGTTTTAAGCTTCAATATAACTCTGGTAACACGATTTAGTTAGCAAGACTTTGTTTTTTAATTCTCTCATTTACCCCCTAGAAGTGTCCTTACGTCTAAAATTCAATTGTTTACGTTAAATGTCGGTCTTTGGGTCACAGATTTACATAATACGTAACGATTTCAACTTAATTAGCCCAGTAGCTTCGGATGTATTATGGAGACAGGGAAGGCATAGGAAATCTGTGATCTGATGGAACAACGCAACCTAATTAAGTTTGCAGTTTTTAGAATTGTCTCGATAGTGAATACAAGTATAATATTAGTCGCCTGTGGTAAGAAGAGTACAGTCAGTGGGTAACGCTTGTACCAAAAACGAAAGTTTTTCCAATGATTTATTCTAAATAGGTATGTACAATGAAGCATACATACATACATACTTAGAAGATAATGTTGCTTAATTCATTCGTCTGTCTGATAGACTGATTTTATCAATTTTAACCAGAAGACTTAAACAATATAGCGACTTACACATACTGAAGCAGACGGCCATATATTTTGCTAACAAAACATTGAAAATGCTGATCCAATATATCTAGGCCTTGAAATCTGTAACAACTGCTTATAATTGGAGATCACGCCAATTCTGGTTTTTGTGCGATAAGATTGGTAAGCGTCGTGAATAAATATCTAGTAAATATTTGCGCATGGATATGAATATTTGCTGTTATTCCGTCTACTTGTTTTGTGTTATATGAGTCAGTGTTATTACGCGAGCGAATGATTTTAATTATAAAGTTAAACTGCTCGATTCGAACTTTAAGGTACGTCAGTTAATAGATCTAGAAACGATATGGATATTAGATGTGACGTTTCTTTAAGCAAAAACGTCACTTTTGACACTGACTCATCTAATCCATATCGTTTCTATATCTATTAATTGACGTATTTTAAAGTTCGAATCAGGCAGATAGTATAACATTACCGATCGTGACACGTTTGTTCTACAACTTTTAAAAATTATGAAGTATTTAGACTCCCTATTTTTATAACAAAATAAATATTATCTTCAATGGACGCCATCGCCATGCTATATCATTGTGATTGACGTTGCTTGTCACGCCTTAAACATAACAAAATTCGAAATACATAGAGTCTTAGAATAAACTTTAAAGTGTATTAAAAATCAAACCACAAGTTATTTTAAAAGTCGCTGAACAAATGTTGGTCAGTATGAGGAGTACAGCCTACAGTTTAATTAACCGACTTCCATTTCATAGAAGGAGGAGCTTCTGTATTCGGTTGTGGCTATGTTTTTTTTTTTCTTTTCTATGTACGTTCATCGATTACTCCGACATCCTTAGTCCGATTTGAGTAATTCTTTTTTGTTTGAAAGGAGCTACCTTCGAGTTGGTTCCATTTTATTTTGGTTCTGTTCTGATGATGGGATCCATGAGGAATTGAGGGAACTCCTCAATTTTTAAAGGCACATACATGGTGATTTGGGTGTTTTTTTAAGCAACTCGAGCATTTTCTCCCGACAACCACCACTTTGATGAAATAGACCTGATGATGATGATTGTTTTGATGATAATGATGATGATTTTTTAAATGTAGTATGTTCAGCGATTACTCCGGCACCTGTGATCCGATTTGAGTAATGTTTTTTTTGTTTGGAAGGAGTTATCTCCAAGGTGTCTCCATATTATTTTTGGTTCTGGTCTGATGATGGAATCCTTGAGGAATTGAGGGAACTCCTCAGTTTTTAAAGGCACGTGTAAAGTGATTTCGGTGTTTTCTAAAGTAACTCGAGCATTTGCTTCCGAAAACCGCCAATTTGATGTAATGCAAGTGTAGCCTTACCACGAATTTGACATTGACATATTTGCTAAGTTACCAACGCTAACGTCTTCGTAACTTACTTTTTATGCATCTCGCTCGCACTAATATGCCAGTACGAGCGAGATGCAAAGAAAGTAAGTTACACACATACACGCTAGCGAATAAATCAATGTCAAACTCTTGGTAAGCTGGTAAGGCTATTGATCGGGGGTTAGGGTTAGGAGTTAAGGGGTCGGGGAATGGCGGTTGAAGGGCTGCTGGTTCAGGGTCGAGGGGTTCATGGATCAGGGATTGATGCGCTGTGAGTTAGAGTGATCGGGGGGTTGAGGGATTGGGTCAGTGGATGGATTTAGTGTAGTGACAGGAATTATAATTTCCCAGACTGACTCGAGAAAATTCCTGATTACCTACATATTTATTAAAGTAGGTACTACACGAATTTAGTGTTAATCATGATGGTGTTTTTCATTCATGCGTCGCGCTCTTAACAATGCGTTAAAACTAAAAATGGAAAAATAAAAACTTTTTGCAAAAAAAAGAAAACCGACTTCAAAAAGGATGAAATAAAATATTATCTTTTTTAAGTCTATGCGTTACCAACTGATATGTTTGAAGTCGGTGCCTAATAAGTATATATATATATATATATATATATATATATATATATATATATATATACTTATTAGGCACCGACCATAGTTCTGCCAAGTTAATAGATTTAACTTACGCCACGTAATCTAAAGTTCAATAAAACGGAAGTTTAATATAATAAAACGGTTTAAATTCTCTTTAAATCGCCGAGTCTTCTTTTTTGCAGGTTCAACTAAAGCTTAATAAAAAGCCCATCCCACGAGACGTTGAAATTATTTCCGCTCAAAAATTTCGCGTGTTTTTTATCTACTTTATGGGCTAGCCTCTAATTCTTAGTGTGATTTTGGGTAAAAACCATTTATTCAGACGTTTCAAAAGTAAATACAATACATTTTTATTGTATGTATTATTGTTTTAAGTGTGTCACTGAAAATAATATATTTGAAGCGTTTGCGTCATACTATGAAGTAAGCTTAGAATAAATTTAAAAGTGGAAAAATTACTGTCTTGGGTGAGACTTGAACTCACGGCCTCTGGATCGATACTCCAGCGCGCTGCCATCTGAGCCACCAAGACCTCATCCCTAGCCAGCAAATCTTTCCACCATATTATAGGTCAAGGGGACCCTTAGCGACATCTACCGTAAGAGTGTTATACTTCTTAAACGGCTACCGGAGTTCCAAGTCATATTGGAAATTCACCAGTTACGATGTGCTACCCATACTAATTTTAATTTTTAACAAGCAGAAACGTCTGCGAACGATGCTATTAAGCTTAGAATAAATTTAAAAGTGGAAAAATTACTGTCTTGGGTGAGACTTGAACTCACGGCCTCTGGATCGATACTCCAGCGCTCTGCCATCTGAGCCACCAAGACCTCATCCCTAGCCAGCAAATCTTTCCACCATAATAATAACATCGTTAATAGCATCGTTCGCAGACGTTTCTGCTTGTTAAAAATTAAAATACTATGAAGTATTTGAACAAATTAAATTATTTTCAGAAAATATTTTAATTTGTTTTTATCAAGTAGAAACACTGGACTGGGGCACTGGAGGCCTTGGTCACTTTTTCTTAGTATATGACATTTATTTCCGTTTGCGTCATGTTTAAGCATATAATTATTATGGGTGCATTACATTTGTTGCAATTACTTTTCATATATTATAGTTTGATATATCGTTATTTTGAATAACGTAATAAATAGCATACTACTACCGTAATACCTAATTAACGGTATACATATGTTATTATTGGTATAATGGTCATAAGGTGTCTTTACACTTCGTCTAATATACATTGTCATAATTATTACATACTCTAAAGCATATTATTTGTTATAACAAGTAACATCACATAATTATTTGTGTGGCATAATAGTTGCATGACATAAATGGGTTAGGTTAGGTTGGAATTGTGACTCCGCGTAAACGAATAACCACCTAACAAAAGGAGGGTTAGGTTAGGTTAGACCTTTGACCCTCCGTAGAATAAAATACTCTGGCAAAAAAGTGGTTTAGGTTAGGTTTGAACTGCGGCCCTCGCAGAACGAAAACCGTGAAAAAATGAAAAAACTGCGACCTCCCTAGAATAAAATAGCTAGCAAAAGCAGTAGGGCTGCGTACTAGTTATAAAAAGTATGTAAAACTTTACGTTATCAGTAAATTAAATATGACAAAGATGTTATACAATATATGTATTTATACTTGATAAAATTGTATGAAGTATTACGTTATACAAAAATATAATATAACAGATATCATTATAAAACATGTCTATATACTATTTGAAAATTATATTACATAAGGCATTATATCAATGATAGTTTAGATGAAATAACAATATAATAAAGGAAACGTATAATAAAAATTACATTATAACATATAATAATATATCAAATGGCGTTATAACAAATGTATGATAGTTTTTTTTATAATTATATTAAACATTACACACCCAATTATTATTAATTCTTTATTTATGGCTTGAGCCTTATCTGTTTATTGATCTCTAGATCAATAACTCTAGTTAAGTTTATCTAAGTCAATCAAGTTTTCAAATAATTTTTATGATAGCTTATTACATTAACAGATTTTTGACAATGCACAGAGGCGCTGATTGACTATGTTTTTCAAAATGTATGACATCCAAATGCCGTTGAAATATTTTTCTTCCTTACTCATCTTTCACGAAATAGCATTAAAAATTAAAACTACAATCAATTTAACTACAACAAAACGTATGTCCTTTAGCTCTGATATCATCTGATATAAACACAAACTTTTGTTAAAATCATTCTCTATAATTTGAATTACTTATAACTTAAAATTTTTATATCTTGCTCCTTTTATTGAAATTCTTACGTATTATTTTTTACAAAATGTGGTCATATCATACCTCCAGTATATTACACTTATTATTTATTTGAATCTAAGCGGATAAGCGAGAACTGGCGTTTCGAGCAATTAAACGCCCTCGTAACCTACGTTGGAACGTTTTCTAATGATACATACGGTTGTTATATAATACTTGTCGCGGCAATATAGCTATTAATATTTCAACAACGTACCTACGGTAGTAACCAAGCACGAAGTAAATGGGAGTAGAATTTAAAAATTTAGTATTCTATCGGTTGTTGATATAATTTGAAAATAAATCTTGGCTCTTAGCTTTTCTTTGAAGTAATATAACAAGGACTTTGGGGATCTTTTACATTTCCAAATTTAATGTATTATTAATCATAAAGACTATACATCTCTGTTATATTGTACAGTTATTATTTATTTTAAGATAAGATAAGATAAGATTTTTATTTATTTTTATTTGAAGAGGTATAACGTAATGTTTAGTTAGATATTGACTGTTGTATTTATAAATGTTGGTTTGTATTTTTCATGTATCACTATAATTTTATTATGATACCACGTGCTGTAAATGTTGTATTAACTTGTGAAACACCCCTTGAGACCTACTTTGAGAATACGTTTCTTTTTTGGAATTAAGGTCATGTCGGTAAACCATTCTTAAGAAATAAGTTCGAGGTTAGCAATCTAACCAAAACTTATTTCTTCTTTACGAGTAACAGGCCGTTTGTTAGAGTGCTAAAATATCTCCCAACTAAGTTAAAAAACACTCAACTTTTTATTTCGACTATGAGCTAGTAAATTTCTCATGCATTCTTTTAACACGAATCAAGATAAAATGGGATCTTACTATTTAATTCACAACCCATGAGGCCTTTTAAAAGTGAAGAAAATAGCCAGTTCAAATATTCTAGTAAATCCATTCTTGAACAGTAATGAAATATAATACCTGCGACGAAAGGCGTCCAGTGGAATTCCCTCAATATTTTAATTCTGCTGTTGTCGCGCATAGAACGAAAATAGAAAATCCACGCTAGATGTCTAGGGACCGTATAAGTCGACGGCGATATTTTATAGATAGTTTTTATACCGATGTAGATATAAGGTGACAGTCCATTTCCAACGACAGCTGCATTACTGTTAATTTTACTATGAAAATTGACAATAACACCGACGCGTTCAGTACCAGTAGTGCAGCTGCGGTCAGAAATGGAATGTTACCATTACTATATAGAATCGGACCAAGCTAATTGCACAATTGATTTGATTGAGAGTGGAAGTGTCACCGTAAACGTCAAATAACTATTAAAATACACATATCTACAATGCCTGTGAAATATTGTCCGTGGTCGTTTTATTATGTAGCAAAGAGTTAAAGAGTAAAAGTTATTTATTCGTAGACAACCTATGTTGTACAAAGAAATAAAAAATAATAATCTCCGTTACTGGAATACTAAAAATAAACTAAAATAATAAAAAGGAAAGAAATATGTCCTTCCATACTAGTTACTTACTTCAAAAATTCATCAACCATATAAATAGTGTAACGGTTCGGGAAGCCCTATAGTGGTATAAAATAAAAGTAATAAAGAAATTTGTATAAACAAGTATATTTACCATTCCGAAAAGAAATTTAAGTGGTAATATTATAATAATAACTAGCTCAGTCGTAATTTAAATAAATAGGTATTAATTTTAGAGCACAGGGGGTGAGTCTGTGTTTCAATAGGCTGGAAGACCTTGGTAACTAGGGGTAAAAATATTTAAATATTGGGCGCCTTTATAAAATAATAAAAACCGTCTGACCTCCAGTTAGATAAGGAATGAGAAACGAGCCCTGCAGATTCGTGGTGGTGAGCTCAACCACCCCGGTGCCGCAGCCGCCGCCTCCGAACGTCCATGCTAGTTAAGCCGCCAAGGAAGCACCAGCTTAGCGCGGCCTGGAGCACAACCTCGCCCATGCCGACGCCCTCGACTAACTAGGGTACTGAAGGGGTAAACGAAAACCTCATCTTGAAAGACCTCTCTTGAAATACCTCAGCTTGAAATACCCATTCTTGAAAGCCCTGCCTGAAGGCCCTGGAAATAATTTAAAAAACAATAAGTATGAGTGGCTTGGCCGATCCTCGACGAGAGTTAAAATTCGCCAGAACGGTTGAGCAACTTACCCAATGCAGAAAAGAAGCCGGCTTGTAAGTCCGTGCTTTCATGTCGATGCATGGGGCCTTCAGAGGTTATGGTACGAGGAACATAATATTCTCCCTGAAAATAAGTAATAAAACAATAAGCACTGAACACGTCTCGAACAATTTGATACGTAGATCAAGGAAAATACTTACGATTAAGCGGTTTAAGCCGCGATTTAAACAATATGGCTCACTGGCCTTTGAAGAAAACGGATCGACATCCTACTCCATCACATCCGAAATAAAAAATGACAGCTGACAGGTCAAACCGAAGATACTTCCACTGCTGCGCTGCGTTTCGTTGCGCGCACGATGAAGATACAGCTTCCAAAACTCGTTTCAATCAGAAAAGATACTTAATAATAATTTCCAAAAAGGAAAGAAGAAAGTTGTAAAATATTTAATAAGATTTTAATTTCTGTAAATTAATAAGAGTAAACATTTTATTGAAGAAAAATCCAATAGCGAGCTACTCACGCCCTCTGTTGATCAATGCAAGTATTAAAACCAGTATTACCAACGCTCAACGCTAGATGGCCTTTATATTAGAAACGAAATATATTAATGCCTATGAGGCTTTAAAAAAATGTTGTTACAGTACATCCCTCCCCGAATAAAATTTTGACGTAGGCAAAATTTTGAGCTGGTCTCCAGCTCCAGACATCTATCCGCAGAAAGTAAACAATAGTTACCCCGCACAAAATGATAAATTTAATAAAAAAAAACAACCACCCAAATCGAACCCACGCACTAAACTATACTTACTTTATAAGGACTTGACATTCGCAAGTAAAGCTCTAAGCTACATTACTACGAAACGTCGCATCGCATATATTTCTTGGTGACATAACGAACGGCCCAGGCCGCGGGTTATGCGTCCAAGTG
Source organism: Cydia fagiglandana (assembly GCF_963556715.1). Taxonomy (NCBI): domain Eukaryota; kingdom Metazoa; phylum Arthropoda; class Insecta; order Lepidoptera; family Tortricidae; genus Cydia; species Cydia fagiglandana. Next base: position 19,498,725 of record NC_085938.1, read on the forward strand.
ATATAGCGGAAGACGGCATATAGCCAAGTGAAATTAAACTAACTAATATCGGTGACTGTACTACAACTAATTGAGATATATATATATACAGTGCGCATATCAGGCCGTGACTATCAGACGTCACAGGTCTGAACGCGGTAATCAGACAATAACACAACAACAATGACGATACATTGACCAGCTGTGTCTGAACGACAGGCAGACGGTAACGTTCGAAACAACACGAGACACACAAGGAAGTCGACTGTACAGGCTCCATTTCAGGCAATGCAAGTCTGTCAGTCTGACACACAAAAATCCGATGTTTGCGGACAACGCTTTAAGGCGTGTACCGCATAACAACCCCCTAACGTCAACATTAACGTTCACGCATATGGTTTAAGTCATACCGCAAAGCGTTAACAAAAGAAGACGGCACTGCTATTAAGAGCTTGACGGTTTAAAATCCGCCAAAACCCGACCAGCCAGTGCCGATTGGAATACTGGTTTAAAACGCCAGCACCCCGGTAAAACACGCGAAGAGTCTTTAAATCGTCCTCTTCGCCCCTCAACAACAAACAAACCACGTGCCTGAGTTACGTTTGCTCAGACACGATCGGAAGAAAGTAATACGTAAACAAAACTCCTGCACGCAACCATTAAAAAAAAACTCCTACCGAACATCAACAAAAAAAAACGCGCAATCACCGATAGTTAACTAATAAGTAAATATTTACTTCACCTAAAATAACAACAATAAGGAAAAAACTCGATTTAAGTCGAGACAATAGATAAGGAAAAGTAGGTAATAAACATAACTCCCGTACGAAACAATTGTGAAAACTACTACAATACGATTCGACCTTAAAGGTAAACGGCTATTTGAATATCGGTAAGTTATTTAAAAAAAAAACGTAAGTCAACAACAATAATTGTGACTGACTGTACCCAACCACGTCAAGAAACTATTTAATATTAATTTTATTTATTTTAAACTTCAACTCCAAACATCCCGTAATAAACTTAATAAATGTAAACTCCTGCTGACTGTACTTCACTATAACCTCCAAATTTGCTCCCTTTACATTATGTAATAAATTTATAATACGGTCCATCCTTTCAAACAGGATTACCATAGTAGTACAATTACCAGTAACTAATCCTTCACATCAAGTATATAAAAAAAAACAATGGAAATTAGGTATTACATTTTTAACACTACTACTAACCCTCCAGTAAATTATAAACTTTTGTTTGAAAACAAGTCACCAAAAAAAAAATTGAAAGTGAAAAATAAATTAAAGTTTAAGCACTTAAGTACCTCACTACCCGGTAAGGGTTTAACCTTTTGTGAGTGACTCTAAAACATGATATAAATCACAAAAAAAAATACAATAGTCAAAGCATAGTGTGTCTGCTATCCGGTAAACTACAACGTCTTTTATGAAGTAAAACTTTTAACATTAAGAGATACTAAGGAAATACATCTATAAAATAAATTGTGTTTATGACAATTGTCTAAAATTGCTTTAAATTAATAACATCTGGAGTTTAAATACCAGCAAATGAATAAGTAATTAGACTACAACTCCTTTACAGTACAACATAAGTATATAAGTAGATAATTGACAACATGTGGCTGTCCTAACCACAATTAAATAGTGTTAATTATTTTGAATATTGCAGTAAACAAAGGTACGTATAATAAAGCAAACAGGATGTCCAACCATAAGTTCCTTTAGCTAACTTATATGTGACTAAAGGGTGCTCGCCAAAAGAAAAGCCCCGCGATGGGTGACACTGTTACCATTATTATTTTAGGGGGCTAATTAAAATGGAATAAAGGAAACTAGTACATTGCTTAAGGTATATTTATTTGGCTAAACAACAAATATCTAACTTCGGAAGCCTCAAATGTTAACTTATGTTATTAATGTTATTATTATATATATATTAAATAGCCTCGGCTAGCTTACTACAGACTTAACTAAAAATAAGAGAGCAAATGTGGGTTTGGCGGCTACATTTCTTATGGTTGGGCACTCTGGGTAGGTGGTATAAAAAATAAGGAAAAGTATTTAAAGTATGTTGGGCGCCTTGGAGAATATAATAAATTGGTTGTCTCTGACCTTTTAAGTAGTGACATTAGAAGGAAGGTACCACTGCCGACACACTAATGGAGACTCATGTCGCAGTGCCTCTGCATTCATGGTAGTTGTAGTAATAGCGAACAGGCCCCGACCGCCGGTACACCAAGCTGGCTGGGGGCTGCCTTACAGCCAAACTGTAGACTAAGTGGTAGGCCCTGTAACGAGTTACAGGTAGTAAGACAGGGTTCACAGACTTTTGACAAGCTGGAACCTAAATAAAGGAGAAAAATCGGTTCATGATTTAAAGAGCGGACCCCCGCATGGGCGTAAGGATTACGAATTCAAAAACAAGTAATTAACTTACCCATCGAGGAGAAGCGGCATACGTGGCCGGGATTGACCAGCATGTCGACTCGATGAGGCCTCCACCAACACACCATCGTCTCACACGACTTCCATATAGGATAAAAATCCGGGACTGTGAAATAAAATTCACCACGCTATTAAATGGAATCTTATGCACAAAACCCGTCGCAAAAATCACCAAAATACTCACTTAAAAAGGAGATGTCTCCCGATGGGATGTATTATAGCCATTAAACGGCTTTCATACGGCGAAACACCGCAAAAGAAAACGGTCCATGATCTTCATTTTGACAGGAAGAATAATGACAAGTCAAATGACAGAGTTGCCACAGCCCGAACTGGATTCGTGCGATCCTATGAGTTCGAGGTGACTTTGGAAAAAAAACATTACCTTTCTTTTTTAATTTACTTGGACTAATATTAAATAGAAAGAAAAAACAATATTTGAAGACAATTTTAATTTACAAACCCCTTTCGATTAAAAAAAACCAAAAATGTAGGAAGGCACCGAAATTATTTTTAATCTAGCAACCCGGACCATGTTGTTATCGACTGAGCTCGCTAGATGGCGTTAAGGGTATCAAACGAATATGGGTCACATACTAAACAGTATTGAAAAAATGAAGAATTAAAATTTTGTTGTTACAATAGTAACCATTTTTTCCATAAAAGTACAATCTTCTTCTTCCGGCCTTATCCCACTTTTATTTGGGGTCGGCTCTCCTAATCAATTTTCTCCAGTTATATCTGTTCCGGGTCGTCGTTGGATCTATATTCTTATTCTCTAGGTCTTTCCTAACTACAGACATCCATGTAAGTCGGGGTCGTCCACTCTTTTTCGGTCCTTTCATGCACTCTAGCACCTTTCTAGTCATGTGGTCCTCCGGCCTTCTCATGACATGACCGTACCATCGGAGTCGTGTTTCCGTTAGCTTGTCCTGTATGGGTCTTATTTTGAACGAGCCTCTTATGTAACGCTTCGGCACTTTGTCCACGAGTGTCACTCCTGCAGACCACCTAAGCATTCGCATTTCAGCGACGTGAAGTTGGTCGGATTGTTGCTTCTTGAGAGGCCAGCATTCGGCGCCATATAACATTGCTGGTCTGACAGCGGTTTTGTACACTTTTCCCTTTACGCGGATGGGCATCCTCGGGTCACAGAGTACTCCTGTAAGCTCCCTCCACTTTTGCCAGCCCGTACTTTTACGATGCGCTACGTCGTTGTCTATGTAGCCGTCCTTGGTTATTACACTGCCTAGGTACTTAAAGTTTTGCACAGTTTTAAGCGCAGTATTTTGCAGGTGTAGGGTGTGTTGGGCTTGTCCATTGGCAAAATTGCAGTGCATATATTCAGTTTTCTCTCTGCTTATTCTCAATCCCGCTTTTTCTAGGGCTGACCTCCAACTTTCCAGCGTTCTTTGGAGTGTTCTTGGCTCTTCATCTATGAGGACAATATCGTCTGCGTATAGAAGGTTCCAAGGTGTTGGTTTCTGGATATTAGACGTGAGGTAGTCCATAACGAGGTTAAATGAAAGCGGGCTGAGAGCTGACCCTTGGTGAACTCCAACATTTACGTGAAACTCATCACCCATTCTCGCTGAACATCTTACTTTTGTGGTGGCGTTCCTGTACATGTCAACTATCATCCGTATGTAACATTCGGGGACCCTCTGGTACCGCAACGCCTGCCAAATCAGAGGTCTCGGGATTCGGTCGAACGCTTTTTCCAGGTCTATAAAGACTATGTGTAAGTCTTTCTTCTTGTCCCTGTAGGCTTCCATTAAAATACGGATGGTGTGGATTGCGTCGGTTGTTGATTTCCCTGTGACAAAGCCGCACTGATTTTCTGTCACTGATGTTAGTTTGCGAAGTCTTTGGTCCAGAACTCGTTCCCAAATCTTAAAATATTCCATAAAAGTACAATATTTAAGTAATTTATTTTTAAACGTCAAAGTGTTACTTATTGTCTTTAATCAATCACTACATAAGTATATAAAATTTATACTCACTGCAACACGTGTTTTATTAAAATTGTCTTGAGATAAGTAATTATCAAGCACTTACCTACCTAATTATTTGAGACAAAATACATGTAGGTACCACATTCTTACTAAACTAACCCTCAATTACCAACGAACACCACTTAATAGCTACAATAACAGCCTAGACCTGCAATCTGATCCTAGGATACCACAAACTGCTCGCTCAAACATCTAGTTGGCGTGTTTCGTCTACTTTAGTGAGAACTTCACAGATTAAGCTTAAGTTAGCGAAGGTTTAAACAAAGTTTCCCCCGTATTAGGTATTTGTCTTAAATAATTGTTGCACAGTCCAGTTTGTAGACACTCTGGGGAAATAAAGGTAGATAGAATAGGTTTCATTCGCTCACAGCTCCTTCAAGTGTTTGTTTTTCATTACGGCTCAGAGTGTGTTGTTTATAATATTCATTATTTTAGTCAAAGAAACATATAGGTATAGCAATATTTCGCACATTGGTTTTTAAAGAGTAGGTATAAGCAGAGCGAGGAAACCTGAATTCAACTGAATCTATTTTAGAATTTCTCTTCTGTAAAATTATCTATAGAAATACTTTTCTCCTGTCAACGCTTAAAATAGGATCGCAGCGTCACTAACCGTGGGAAGACTTACACTTTTGATGCTTAGATGTTTGATAAAAATAAATCTTAAAGCTTTAGGTATTACACTTGGCTAGCTACAGTACCTACGCAGCTAATTAGGTAGTTGCGCGCTCATTATTACGATGTCCTTACGCGCTAACTTGCTGCTCGCTCGCGTCCTTTTTAACTCTCCCGTAAATTACTGGTGTGATAAGGCTCTAATTTTATTTGTTTGTCTAAAAATAAAGCTCATCATCATCAGCTTACTCTTGTCCACTGCTAGACATAGGCCTCTCCTATTGCACACCATTGAGCACAATTAGGATTGTTCATTTTTTTTCAAATGTTCTATTTCGAAAACCATTTCGAGATATAAGGTTTTTAAACAGTTTCCGACATTTGCTGCGATATACTTAATAATTGAGGATTGAAGATATTTCAACAAATATCCTTATGACCTTAGTTTGACCTTCTCCTGGGCTGAATGGAAAGTCATCGCATAATAAAAGTTATCGAACCATAGTAAATAAATCCGTCACTCACGTAATTGTCAAAGTTATCATTGTCATCGATTGTCATAATTACATTTTTCAGTTAAACCGCTGCGCTGGTTTGTTACGATTTGATTTATAATAGATACCTAAACAGTAGATTTCATTGCTTAATATATCATAAACTTTGTTCCTACGTGTGGGAATGATTTACAAAAATAATAGTTCGAATCCACGAAGACCTACGACGTGAAAGATGCCGTGATGATGCCGTGAATTAAACTTGGAATACCTACCTACTTCAAGTGTTACCCACAGTATTGCTGTGAGGTTGTGTCACGTCGATGTAAGTATAAAATTAATATTATAATATATATATTTTACTACATTATTTAAAAGCTCAAATGTTGGTAGGGTCATGTTACCTACTTATTTTCTGTGGTAATGTAGTCAGAGTATCTAAAGGCAAACCGTGAAGCAGAGATGGTGCCTACTAGAAAGAAAGAATATACAAGAATACATAGCCATACTCAAAATTCAGTTTGAAACTGTTTTAAAGATATAATTTCTAATTTCCAGGTACATGTTGCAGTTCAAGCCGCTGATATCATGGTGGACAAGACTTAAGTTAATTAAAAAGTAAATAAAGAGTTGTGCTGAATAATAAAACATTTTTTGTTTACCTACTTTTTTATTAATTTAGGAAATATATGCATATATGTTTCCAAAATGTATGTTTATCATGTTCTGCACGAGCAGCCTGACAATGATGGCTTCTTGTTGACCAACCAGAAGAGAAGTGTATGGTTTGTTATTTACTCTGTTCCCAGGCAGGCAGGCATTGTTTACGGTCGTAAAGTATTACGACGATTAATAATTAATATGACGTTCGTTTCAATACAAAATGCTCAACTTTGTTCTGGGCCCAAGTGCCTTAACAAAATCAATCTCCTTTGTACATTACATATCCCACAGCTGTATCTAAATAGGAATCACATGATGACCTGAAATAATAGGATATAATTAGCGAAATTGGCATCTTCCTAATATAGTAGCATAGTACAATATCCAAACAATGGTGACAAGCCGGTAGAAAGTACCCACTGGGTGCTAAAGCTACCTTTAGCAATGGACGCTGTAACGATTTTATGAATCCAATCTTCTTACAAATCGAATCAGTTAAAATATATTATGTTGTAACTTACATTTGTATTTTTGCTCCCCTGTTGTATTTCAGCCAAGTTATGGTTGGAGTTGGATGCTATATGGATACATACTCCAATAAAACTAAGTTCATAGGCAGATTTCTGGAATCAGCTTTCACAAATTTATAGCGTAAATATTTTGAAATTAATGATTTAGGGAATCAAAATAAACAAGTTTTCCATTCCAGAGGATATTATTTATAGAAATTTGTGACACTGAGATTGTCGACAGGTGACATTACAATCAGTTGACAATGTCAATTATTTTTTTTAATGCTTGTTGTTGCTTGTGCTTTATCAAACAGCCGACGACATGTAATTTACGAGAAGTCGTATCTCATATTTTCAATAAATTATAAATATTCAACCGAGCCACGAATTACTAAATCATTCAAATTGATATCTTAAATTAACCTATATTTTCAGAAAATAAAATAAAAATGGGGGTCTAAAAAAAATGAACAATCCTAATTTGCGGCAACTCTCATCTAGCTCTTGCCAGCCGCCTTGCGAAGGTCATTGCTCCATCTAGTCTGAGGGCGCCCTGCGCTACGTTTGCCGATGCGCGTTCTCCATTCGGGAGAAATAAACCTACAATTGTTTACATAATTATTTTATTAAAAGTCGACATTATGGACGAATAGTATTCACACGTAAATTTTGTTGCAGAATCGTTACTGCTTCGTATGGTGCGCGTGTCGGTGCCGGCGTACCGCGTGCGCGGGCAGCCGGCGCAGCTGGAGTGCGAGTACGACCTGGGCGACGACGCGCTCTACTCCGTCAAGTGGTACCGCGACAACGAGGAGTTCTACCGCTACATGCCCAAGTTCGACCCGCCGAAGCACGCCTATAAGATAGAGGGGATCAAAGTAGATGTGAGTAATCATTTTAATGATAAACATGGAATAGTATGTAATTACGTCATCAAAAATGCTATAACAACTTCCATAAGCCTTTCACAATACTCCGCTATAGCCACTCTCGTCAATTGGGCCGATCTGTCCCAAATCGGCAACCAAACCAGTAAACGACCTGCCCACGTGGCGTAAATTTATATCCAGAATTTAGACATAGACAAATAAAATGTAGAATTTATTAAAATTTGATGCTATGTAATGTTGGCAAATTGAAAAAGGAAGCTTAGAACAAACCTTCATTTTATTGTACTGACGATACCTACTATAGGGAGACTAGAAAAATTTAATTAATATTATAGGTAGTCGTATTACGTGACTTCACTGGGCAAAATGGCACTGGGACGTCTATTTATACAGATAAATTGCCCTAGTTTGACGCAGTGTACAACAGAGGGTAATAAAAAGATGTTGTTTATAGGGTCGTGTCATAAATAACTTAGACGACCGTGTGCATTACTCAGTAAAGTGCTTACCTAAGTTGTACTGAAATAAGAAAATCCATTTACAGAAAGAAGTTACTTTCGATAAAAAAGTGTGAGAAAAGGTACAACAATATCATTTCATTTTGATGCAACTATTTACAGACCACACTTTCAGTGATCTGAGACAATGTTTTAATATTTTTATTTACGGTGGAACCAAAAAACGCACGCTTTGTTTTATCAAAACGTTATTTATTTAAGAAAGCGTTAATTCAAAACTACACAGCATGGATTTAGATTTCTTTTTCTTCAAGATAAAGGTTCGATTATTAGGTAATATAAACTTCTCTATTACTATTATTGCAATGTTAAAAAATACTCTATTAATATTAGGTATTAGTAGGTAATACATATTAGGTAATTGTTAAGATATGTCGTATGTAGGTATTATGATTGTCAAAAACGATGTGTGACTGCTAAAATACAAGGTTTGGCTCTAAGTGAATTGATTTAGTACTTTTCTCTAAACGAAATTAGGTATATAATACCGAGATTGAATCTGTATATGACTGTCTATTGTCCCTGAAAAAAATATTATTCTCCAATTTAATAGAGATAACAATCGTTTCGAAAATATTGAGAAAAGAAGAAGAAATAAGCCGAAACCCAGACAATAGAATCTATTTTGTCTTATAAAATAAGATCTCGACTATTCAAGCATTGTCATCCCAAGCGCTGCTAGCGCAGGGCATACTCAATGAGATTATTTCTATTTAAAATTATTTCTATTCAGGATTGCTGAATTGAAGGCAATCCCGTTATTTTTCTATTTCCATTAGTTTTTCTACGTGATAGAAAAATTTAGTATTATGTCAAAACCGATCATTGGTAGGATTCCGTACCCAAAGGGTAAAACGGCCGTCCGTCCGTCCGTCCGTCTGTCACCAGGCTGTATCATACGAACCGTGATAGCTAGACAGTTGGAATTTTCACAGATGATGTATTTCTGTTGCCGCTATAACAACAAATACTAAAAACAGAATAAAATAAAGATTTAAGTGGGGCCCCCATACAACAAACGTGATTTTTGACCGAAGTTAAGCATCGTCGGGCGGGGTCAGTACTTGGATGGGTGACCGTTATTTTTTTTTGCCTTTTTTTGCATTATGGTACGGAACCCTTCGTGCGTGAGTCCGACTCGCACTTGCCCGGTTTTTTTTTATTTTCTAACAATTTGAATGGGACTTAACGGTGTAAAGTACACACAGCTTACATTATTATTTTTAGTATGTTATTATTTTAATCTTCTGCGAGGATGTAAACAAATAAAATGTAAATTTTGTCGTTCCTTTAGGTAGCTAAGTCAGATGACCGCAAAGTGATCCTGCACCAAGTGATGCTGAAGACGTCGGGGCTGTACCGGTGCGAGGTGTCTGCAGAAGCGCCGAGCTTCTCCTCAGCCGCTGGAGAAGGAAAACTAGAAGTTATTTGTAAGTTTTATCCCACCAAAAACATTCTGTAAAAAACTAGCCAAGTCTCGATGGAGCTGCTTGTTTATCTCTAAAAAGTAATGAAATCTAGACAAAGTCGTGCCAAGTCTAAGGTTCCTTACTGCGATTTCTTTATTATTATAGTTAATGTTGTGTGACTTGGCCGTTGAAGGGTACACAAGGGTACAAAACCAGGTGCTCCATGACACCATTGCACCAATCTGTCGCCAGAACCGCTACCCATTGACGATGGAAAATTGCCACTTGGAAAACGTTGATTCAATAACCAGTCAATTGTAGGCTTGATAAAGCTGCGTATTTCAATAATACTTATGTATGGGCGAGCCTGAAACAAACACTTCTTTTTGGTGCAATGGCAGATTGGTGCAATGGTGTCTTGGAGCACCTGGTTTTGTACCCTTGTGTACCCTTCAACGGCCAAGTCACACAACATTAACTATAATAATAAAGAAATCGCAGTAAGGAACCTTAGACTTGGCACGACTTTGTCTAGATTTCATTACTTTTTAGAGATAAACAAGCAGCTCCATCGAGACTTGGCTAGTTTTTTACAGAATGTTTTTGGTGGGATTTCACTTCTTTTTGTAGAAACGTGGGCATATTGATTTATTTTATTCAGTCCTTCTTTTCGGGTACTCATACCCATACTATGTATACACATATCATAACTAAACATATCTTCATTCATACTCACATCGTACATCGTAGTGTACCTTTACTTTACTTTACCTACTATTTGTAGGAACTGCAACAGTAACTTTGTAATATCATATATTTATATGGGATTACAAACTTACTTATGCAGTTCTTAGATCTTTAAAACGTGACTGATATTGCAATATTTTTAGGTTTTCCCTTTATGTGGCCATTAAACCCTAACTCTATACCAAATTTCAGCTCTCTGAGTTTATGGGAAGTACTAGTTCTATTCTGATGATCATGAGTGAGTTTCATAAATGCGAAACTTTGCTTTCGCTTAACTTCGGAACTAAATGACCTACAGACTTGAAATTTTGGATTTTAAGTATGTGATTATAGCTTACTGGATGACCAAAATTTCTGCGTTCTGGTCTTATCCAGAGGTTCTCAAATAGGGGCCTGAAAATGCGGCGAAATGGTTCCAGTAAAGGATGGTACGGCAGTGTTTGCTTCGCGCTCGACTTGGCGGGGGCACTGCCGTGCCCCCCGATATTAATTCATATTAGGTTCCGTAAAACCATCCAACAAATACTACTATGGTTCACGAGTTCAATATTATCTTTTTGGTTTTGTTTGAGTTTTTTTCTTTATAATAAATATCTTCTTCTTGATCGGGACACTCTTGACAGAGCGGTCGTGGTCATCATTGGAAGTCTCCCTTTGTGACACGTTTGACGGCTCGCCTCCACTCCTCCCTGACGGATGCGCGTTTAGCGCATTCGTGCAAGGGGCCGTCCATTGCTGCCTTTATTTTGTCCGTCCACCTCATGGGCGATCTTCTTCGCGCTCGGGTACCTTCTACTCTGCCCTGCATAATAAATATTTAGCCGTAGAAATACGACATTCAAATAGCAAACACCTGAACCTAGATATTCGAGTTAATTTTGGACTAGTTGGAAACTTTTGAACTATTCGGTGCTTTTACGGTATTTAAATAGTTCTATCTGGCAAGTTTCACAATGGAATGGGTCAAAGTTTCAGTCTGTCTATGCGATAAATTTAGAACATTTAATTCCATTAAAATAACTCGAGTTATGAATGAATCACGTTAGATCGGGCCATATGTCCAGGCTGGAGATTCCGGCGCATCGTTTTCTATGAAAAGCGTCTGAAATTCCCCTAATTTTATAAGCTGTCTGTTGAGTTTTGGCACAATGAAACTTAATAGACTTGGTTGTTTAGTGCGGCTAACTGCGTAAATAGTTAGGTTATGAATGAATTACTTACTGCGTAAATATATGGTAATTTAAGTTACAATAGCAGGTAAAATTACATATTACATATAATTTGAATGTTTGTCATCATCATCATCATCTCAGCCATAAGACCTCCACTGCTGAACGTAGGCCTCCCCCTTGGACCTGCGTCCGTTCCGGCGGCCTTAACAAGGTCGTCCGTCCATCTTGTGGGTGGACGTCGTACGCTGCGCTTGCTAGTCCGTGGTCTCCACTCGAGCACTTTCCTAAAATTGAATGTGTGTGGGTCGAATGTTTGTACTTACCTATTTTTAAACTATAGTTTCCGTTTTCCTAGATTTACCTAGAGAGGGTCCCAAAATAACTGGAAATGAACAGGAGAACAGAAGAGGGCATTCAATATTTCTAAACTGCACATCGGGGAGGTCATACCCGGCAGCCGTGCTCAGTTGGGACATCGATGGGGAAAAGGTAACTTTTTTATCATATTACCCATTTCAGTAGGCCGTAGTCACTTTACTTTTAAACATTATGCAAGACAAAATTCAACTGTATTATTTATTTCGTTACATTATAAATAATTTCATACTTATATTCCTGCGAAAGTAACTGTGTCTGTGTGTCTGTATGTCGGTCTGTCTGTTATCTTTTCACGCTAATTCTGCTGAACCAATTGAGATGAAATTTCGTATGGAGATAATATATTTTGAGTCCCATGTCATACCAGATGTCGTTTACATCGGTTCACGGCAGCGTACTTAAAGTGGTTACAAACAGACAAAGAGAGGTGCTTTCGTATTTATTATATATTATTGGACACTAAAGAAATTGTTTTGATGATTTTACGTTCTTGCTATGGGCCTAGAATATGTACCCGGTTCGAATGATCAAAAAAAATTCCTTTACTTTACTGTTTCCGCATCAAATTATTTTCGTGAACAAAAATTGTATACACAAAGTTTGTCAAGGTAACAGACCCGGAGCTCCTAGTGGAGTACCCTCCGACACTGCACGCACACGGACTGATGTCGTCAGCCCTAGGCCTGCGTGTGCCGGTGGGGAGGACCATGCAGGTGCGATGCACGGCGCGGGTCGCGCCTGCCTGGAGAGAGGGCAGCGAGGCTGTTGTTGGGAACAGCCAGCTAGCAGACAGCAAGGAGGCTATGTTGCTGGGTAAGACTATTGACTCGTATGGCCGGTAGTATGTAATGGTCCTGACATAACAGACACTAAGATCAAGAATAAGACAATGCAAGTGAAATCGCATTTGTTTTTTCAACTTGCATTGTGGTCAATGCTGCCAGCGTTACAGCCTGGCCACGGCATTGCGCGACTAATCTTCGGCTAAGGCGACAACCATAGGCTGTAGTGAGACACAGCGATCGGAACTTTCATTCCCACCTATGGTTTTCGACTTAACCGAAGCCAGTCGCGAAATGTCGTAGCCGTAAGTGTCAAGCGAACGGGCTCAGAGCCTTATGTTGTGGCTAAGCCATAAGATCGATTACATATTGCGACTTTTTGCAGTGAGACAGTGTAGGCAAGGCAATCCTGCGCGACACGTCCCACCAAAGACGTGAAATGACGCGCGTGACTACAGCCTAATAACATGACACCTTCGTTTATTCCGACAAGGTTGACCATGACGCGCTGCACACGACCGGCGTGGCGTTTAAAAGCGTAACAAAAATAGAGCCCGCGTGTGAATCGCCATAGTTTTATCTTCCCAGTTCAGTTAGGTATAAGTATAATGGTTCGCGCTTGCATCGATACTATATCACAATGGAGTCACTGCAATAGCCTTATCCAGAATATATTCCAAATAATTCTCGACTAAATCGCAACTGTATCGCTGCAAAATGGTGTCGTATGTCTCGAAGCGCCCTATTCGGCAATTTGCGAGAAAGTAATTTCGCTCCGGACGACTAACGCGGGTTGACGGAAATGGAGCCCAGCTGGGACAACTTCGCAAAACTGTATCGACGCGATTACGGCCCTGGTTAACGTCTTAAGCCTCAGAATTGATAATAAATTGTCTTAATGGGCGGAAGTACCGTTATTTATTTACAGTCCGATGTTTGTAATGGATCATACTACGCGTCAAAATTATTTATCATTTTCTAATAGTTTAATATAACGATATACGTATGTAGCTGTTTGTAGGATAATTAGACTGTGACAGACACTAGAACGCGAACTGTAGATATATTTATATCTTTATTCGGAAAAGTATTCCGCGGGCGGGCGCAGCATGGTTCCATTTTTGTCGTCTGTCACTTTCGCACTTACATACTTGTTAGAAGGTGACAGGCATGCTGACAAGCGAAAAAATGAAACTATTCTGCGCCTCATTTATCAAAGGGCATTAATTTTAATAGTATCATGAAAATGTCTTAACTAACATCTTATGTATTTTTGTCGAGTTAACTAAATGTTAGTTTTTATATTCACAAAGCTGTATTGTTCCAGTAAAAAGCTCAAGCGACGTGTCATCACCGAGCGTAATCCTGTTAACACTAGCCCTGGGCCTGCTCATCGCCCCCACGCAATCCGGCACGTGATAAATTATCTCCGGACTTATATTAACAAACGTGATTTAGGCGTAACACTCCGAGATTACTCCCAGAATAGACTGAGAGCATCAATGGAGGAAAACTACGATGCCATGTCTTATTTTGTAAGTAGGTTATGATTTTGAACACTGTGAAAAAGGAGAAGCATTAAATATTTCTTCACAACAAATTAAAAGTAAATGCTGTTTAAAATAATGGAGCGGTGTTCAAACTGTAAAGTCACTTGATTTGATATAACACGCAGTGGATACCTAGAACTCGTACAAGTATTTTAGCGCGAGAGATATACACTACGAATATTATCAAATCTATACCTATCCAATTTTTAACGTTAAAATGCCGGCTTATGATGAATTTTAGGTAGGTACCACCATATTCTAATAGAGTTATAACCTGTGTAAAAATAACGACTATTTTGGCGTTACTATGTTACACTGATCTTCTTGTCAGTTTATATTCAACACATAACTTGATAATCTTTCTTTATGTAGTAATGATCTGTTTTAAACAACGATTTAAATTTAAACTCACAGCCCTATTCAAATTTAATAACTTGTTACGGGTTTGAACTTTTGAAGATAGCTCACGCTCGGCACGAAGTGAAAGTCGTGCATGGGATGAGCTCCCAACACCAAGATCGTCAACGTCGTATCAAAACCAGTTTAAAACTATAACAAATTTTAATCTAAATCGGGCTCCCATAGTTGTATTAACGTCTGTATCTTTAGGTATTTAAATAAAAGTAAACAAAATCTACCCGCAAATGGCTCTTTAAGCCAGTTGAGGGTAGATGAAAACATTACATGATGAAATAAGGTAGGTTAAAGTCAGGTCGTTCTGTGACAGATCCAGGCGCTTTGTATAATGGTTGGTTAACCAATAAATGTTATAACTACCCGAAACTGTACAAATTGTTTATTTCCTTTCATTTAAATACCTAAATATACAGAGTATAGTTTCGAATTCTATGTATACTTTTTTAAAGTACTCTAATATATTTTTCTCTTTGGTTTCCCAGTCTATGATAATCAGAAAGTTCTACAAGTACTTGCGGTCTGCGAGAACTTGCCATAGTTTTTGCTGAGAAGACTTAGTAAAGCCTTGTTTTACGAACTAATATTAAATTTACTGTAGCGAAGCGAACTTTAACAAGTTGTTTAATTGTATGTACCTTTGAAATGGTAATAAATTTCGTAAATTTCAATGAAATTCTGTTTGTTGCACTGAAAACTAGCGTCACGGATGACCGCGGCATTATGCTGAGTCTTATTTTAGCGTCCACTGTTTTTTTTGTGGCTGCATGTTTTTTTTCTACATGTAATATGTTATGGCGTTAAATAAATGCATTTTCTTTCTTTCAAATAACAAATATTAAAGACTTGCAAATATTTATGCTTGCAAGAAAGATTGAAAAAATATTGTGAAAATTGTACATATAATAACGTTAAGGCGATTAAATTGTCATTTTCTATGATTACTTACGAGTATGTCTTAAATACATATCTTGATTATATTAAAAGGTAATTTTTCTTTTTACCATTAGCATATTTAAAATATCAGAATACTATAAGTATGTACGATTTCTGATTGTTTGCTTAATTAAAGGCAATTTATTTATTTCAACTAATAAAATTGTTTATTGTCGTTTTTTGATTTATGATTTAACTCATCTTTTTTGTTCGGTACCTAATTGTTTTTTCAGCGCACTGCAGTAACTGTACCTATACTTATACATGTAAATAATGTTTTTTTTTATTATCTGTAAATAGTAACATCTAGTAAAGCCTTCCTAGATACGCTAATATTTGTAAAATTGATGTCAAAGCTGTATATATTTTGTGTATTTTATCTAATTCGGTTGTAAAAAGATACAAAAAATATATAAATCTTTGAAATTTACTGAACTCAAACGATGTAAATATATGGCACACATTTTGAAAAATTGTCTCACTATTTAACTTAGTTTTGAAATTTTCTGTGTTAGGTACCTAAATAAAGAAAAGCTGTATAATGAGAATTCTACTTTGCTTACAAGAGAATTAATTGTACAACCAATTTGATTTAAAGAATTCAAAATAAATGATATAAGTTGATGATAGTACAGAAAATAAGATTTTAGAGATGTTGTTAGTAAACATTTACCTTAATATAAAAAAAAAATATGTTTCTACAAGAGTAACGTACTAGTAAATATTTATATTGCAAAATTCTTTTCTGTCGCACACTTCTTTTTAACTTTTTCGTGGTGACTTATCCATTATGGTTGTACGTAACAATGAAAAGAGAATAACCATTGATTTTTTTTACAAAATGTACCGATTGTATATTGACGACATATTTATCCAATAAGTAAATAATTTTGCCTAATTTTTGTAGTTATGCTGTGCGTATACTATCAAATATATTAGATTTTCGTGATAAATTTGTATAGATTATAAGATTTCAATTATGTAAAAGGGTAATAAACATTTATACTTGTCATTTCACCAATTTGTTGCTGATTTTCGTATTCCCAAATGTAAATAATACTGGTCTACGTCACTTTTCGCTTTTGTTGTTAAAGAGTATGAAGTCATGTTTTATGTTACGAGTAAAATAAACAACACCTGTTGAATTATGCCGTTTTTATTTTACAACAACCCAATTATAGTTATTTACGATATATGTGCGAATTACTTATTCGCACGTGTATCGTACAACGTTTTACATTGCATATAGCCCTTAAAATTTTCGACGCAGTAACGTAATGCGCTTATTATAGCACATGGTGTCGTAATATAGCACCACGTCCTGTAAAATCAATAATTTCACCTGTTATTTGAAAGGTGGTGTATCTTAATTACAATAAATATCACATACGAGTACACGTCTTCAAACTTCTAAGCTCAGCAATATCTAGTAATAATATAATGATCAATTAGTGGTTTAATAACGTGAGTATTGCTGCTCAGATTAACAAGGTGTCACACAAAATTAATTACAAATTACACGCACATAGTATACCTATAATCGTAAGATACCGTACTAAACTTGATTAAAATAATTAGTTAAAGCCAAAGCTTACTTACTCGTGTCCATTTTGTAGAACGAAAGGTGACGGTTGAATCGTGGTTGCGTAACGTCCGACAATGGAACAGATTAAAAGGGTGGCCCAACTCTTTCGCCTCGCCTTGGACAAACTAAAATATGCGGAGCTAACTGCTATAATCTTCCCTAGTTGGAGAGGCACCTGAAGAATATTACAGAGAATGTATCTTTCTAAAGCCATCTTGAAGGTAGCTGAGTTTTGGGACTGAAACTAGTTTATATTTCATATATTATATAATAATAACCACTGTGAAATGGTACCTAGATTTATAACAAACCATATAACTGCGAAGTATGTGGGTTAAATCCCGCACGATATATTTGTTCCGGATTTTAACAGGAAAGGCTCCGCTGTGTACTTTAACCGCAGGAAGACCAGTACCTTTTGCTATCAGCGGGAAACAAATTCGGAAGTAACAAATTATTATAGCTTTGAACTAGTTTTGATATCAGCTTGAAGATTTGTCACGCTGATTATTGCATGCGAAATGAAGTGAAAATAGTGTGTGAAATGCGCACTAATTAATCACCATGACATAACAAATAGTTAATCGAAATAAAATACTAGGTAAACCACTACTGTTATATTTTTTTAATTACTTTGATCTTATGTCATACTTTTAACGAGATCAACGTGAAAAAAGTTTCACTTGTCCTCCCACTTTTTAAACATCAAACCAAATTGCACCCATCAAACTGGGGTACGACTAAGATAGGTATACTAAGATTAGTATACTTCACAAGTATTTCACAAGAGCACGCCACTTTGATCGGTTCAGAGCGGTATCCCGCCAGCTTTCGCCGACGACGCTTGTGTTTAGGCCAAGTCTCATTTTGGGTCACCGCGCCAACCAAGTAGTAGTAGTAGTAGTAGTAGTAGTACAAGTATTTCACATAAGCGGCTCGAAAATGGGACGGACTGCATAGCGTGAGGCAAGACTCACCTTCCTGTTATGTGCCCATTATTTGACTGACACTAGGTAAGCCTCGTACTATTATCACCATTTATCTGTGCTGGAACAAGGCCAAAAGCGTTGCTGACGACAGGAAAGCGGGGCGTAAGCTTATGTCTTCATAAGGTTAATCCGTATCTCTGGAGGTCGATTCTAGTTTTTGAAGTGAACTTCTTTAGCGGCGCTGTGCACTTTTTGTGATGGGGAAAAAATGTTAAACTCGCGACAGGTCACGTGACTGTAAGATTCGTAAACGTAAGACGAACACGTGACCTGATCGAAAAACTGTTACAATGTTATTGAGTTTTCACTTCTGCCGGCACTCCCGGAGTGCAACCCGTTGTTTTTTTAAGATTTTGATCTTTTGTCGTGTCGTGTCATCGCTAATCCGCGCGAGCGAGGTGCCTAATGGCACGATTCTGATTCCATTTCGCTAGCACGAATTCGAGTGAGCGATCGTCAAGGCTTTATCAAAACAAGACCAAAACCTAAACAAATTGTGAAAATAAGAATCGGTCTCTTGGGTCACTTGATTGTAAATCCCGTTTTTTACAACAGTCTTTATCACTTATTCATAACTAAATAAATCATTATAAAATGCAACAAAACGTCAGTGACACTCAGACATAAAAATAGGAATACAAAAACAAAAAATATAACCTAAATGAACATATCGGAGTTACAAATACCTACTTAATCAATAAAAGTAGCTTCAAGTATTAGGTAATTTGTTTAGATTTTATTCTCCAGATCTTTTTTAGCAGATTCGTGATTGAAATGAAAAAAAGAATTTACTGAAATAAAACTTACTCTCATAGAGGGTCAGCTATTTGGATGTATTCAATGGACTCGGTGGGCCCGATTCGGATTTTGAAATAGATATCTATTAGACATATTTTAGACATTACCATGATACGATAACGATACGTTAAAGATCTAACCTGTCAAATTTGACATTTGCGCGATTCTGGAGATACTCTTGAACGATTTCCACAGGATATGACTTAGAGATCCAATTCAAATCTAATAGATATCTTACTCTATCTAACGTAAAAGTGACATTGGTTGCCCGAATTGCGCTGCAAAAGAGAACTAGTTGATATCTAAACTATAACGTATCTAGAATGGATCTAGTACGTGTCGTCTTTTTTGAATATCTTGAAGTTCGAATACGGCAGAGTATATCTGTATTACTGCACGGGTGGGCGAACTGACAGGAACACATCCTCGTGATGGTACAAAGTACAATTTATCCTGACCATTTCGTACAAATCGTCAAAGCTGTTCGACTCTTTTGTCGGCTCTCCGTTACGAGATAGTTCGACCGTGAAGCGCGCACTTGAGTGGACTTGGATAGATAGATGTTTATTTATGTCTAAAGACTTTCTTTAAAGCTT
This sequence comes from Cydia fagiglandana, assembly GCF_963556715.1. Taxonomy (NCBI): domain Eukaryota; kingdom Metazoa; phylum Arthropoda; class Insecta; order Lepidoptera; family Tortricidae; genus Cydia; species Cydia fagiglandana. Next base: position 19,518,229 of record NC_085938.1, read on the forward strand.
TTGAGATGAAGCTTAGTATACAATATAAGCCGGCTGGCTTGAGCATACGCTCCAGCGTATTGGAGCTTTACTAATTGATCTTATTTACACGTATCTAACTTACAGTTTATCTTACTTGCGCCTACAACCCTTTATAGGGCAGTGATCTCAAACAAGATCAGTCTATAGGTGACATCATCTTTTTGTATTTTTTTCTTGTACAGATTTTTTAAGGACCAAAGGATGGCGATGAGGCTTGAATTGAGGATTTTTTCAGTCTTGCCCGTTACATGGATAAATACTTAAGTAGAGTTAAATCCAGAAAAGTCTGCAGCGATTTTGATAACCCACGCAGTACCAGTGTTTAAACGGCAAAATTCTATGAAATTATAACGAATAAATAACACTTGCACTGCGTGGGCTATCAATATCGCTGCGGACTTTTCGTGGTCTAACTAAAGCTTCGAACAAGAAACGAGACGCGCAGCTCAATTTATTATGTTTTAAAAGGCGTTGTTCCGTTCTAACAAAATGTTACCTTCCTCTTTAGAAACTGATCTGTGTACTTACTATATAATTGTCCATATTTTAGGGTAGGTGGAAATGAGGTATGAACTTGGGTTTAGTTAACAATAATATAATGCAAAAAATTCCTCCACTCACGCCCCATCGCCTGAGATATTAAGTTACATACAAACACCAAAACCGTATTTTAGTCGAAGTAATTTAATTTCAAAAGTGGTTCGCTCATATAATGTTGTTCGTTCACGCCACTCTGTAGGGTTTCACGCCGGCAAGGTAAGTGTATATCATACCGATATTTAAATAGCAGGGTAAGATTGGTCTATTACTCGTATATTATTATTAGAAAGAAAATTGGTAGAGTCCGTTTAAGAAATCTTTGCACCGACCTTATCAGAACAAAATTAGGGAGTGTCATTATAAACGACATATTTTATAATTTTTGATCTTTTGAAATAAAACTATCTTAACTAAACAACTAAATCGCCTTTTTTTTCTTTTATGACCGTTTTTTTACGCTTTCTTTTTCAGAAATCAGAGAAAAAAAAATCCTGATTACTATACTAATCAAATCAACAACTCAAGATTTATTTCTGGATGAGATTAGCTTAGGACAGGGACAAGTGGCGTACTAGAAGAGAGAGAAGAGAGGCCTATGCTCAGCAGTAGGCGATAAAGGGCAGTTATGATGATGACGATGATGATGATGATTTTCTTCTATTCAAATTAATAAAGAGGCCTGTTCCATTATTACCCTGACACACTTCAACTGTAACCTCCGTAAGTACTTTCGCAGCACGAAGAAATAAATTATAGAAGTAGCTAATAGCCGTAATTATTTTGAAACGATGCTTTATCGGTCCTCCGTTGCCGGATAATTATTTTGTAATTTCGTGGCAAGTTGCTTTTATTATGGGCGTCAGTTGAAACATTTTCGTTAAGTAACTTTGTGTGTAAGGTCTACGTAAACCAGAAATATGTTGATGAAAGCTTTCATTATCACTTTTCGGGCGTTGTGTGGTTTATTTCAGTTGGGTTCAGGTACCTGGATCAGTAATTCATTATCCCGGCAAGTCGTAATAGATCCCTGCGCTGTGTATTTTAACATGACTGACACGCGTATTCGGGAAACGAGATAATCACAAGATCTAGAAACGATATAGAGATCAACTAGATTTACATTAGATATCGACTAGATGTGACTTGGATATCTAAGTCATAACTTGTCGAAATCGTTCAAGAGGACCTCCAGAATCGCGGAAACGTCAAATTTGACATAATCAAACTGCACAACGGGACTTAATCGCGTATTTAAGTTTTAAGATTTACCTCCGACGTTTCGACACAATAAAACTACACTAAACTTAAATACGCGATTAAGTCCCGTTGTGCAGTTTGATAATGTTTAATAATCGTGAAAGTTTAAATCAGAGAAATTTGACATATCTATCTTACAAATATCTTTTCTCAAAAATGGACGGCAAAGTCGACTATGCCGTCTAAAAAATAGGTCGCGAAGCGCGGAGTTTATGGTCAGTCAAAATTTAAAAAGTTAAAAACATTGCAGTCTCGATTTTGGGACTGCAATGTTGCATACAAATTCCATTATTTGTCGAGTTCCAAACTTTTTAAAAGTTCAAATGGCCATATCAAATGAAGGCACAGGCCCATTAAACAGCCAAACAGATGATTAGTACCGCGACTATTTAGTTGTCTCAAATAGGTTGGCGTATTTTCGGCAGAAAAATACACTTCTATTTTTTTATTAAAAAAATAAAAAGGCGGCAAGGGCTTTTCTCTGTGAAAATATATACGTAAGAACGTTGCTTTTGTAAAATGTTTCTATGATATTTATGTTTCTTGCACCATTTTTGAGAAAAGCACTATATATGACTCGGCTGGAAGGCTACTTGCTGGCTTCGGATTCAATTAAACGGACTCCCAAGGTCGTCCGTTTAAAACGAATCCTCAGCCTGCAAGTAGCTACTTCCGAGCCTCGACAATAATGTACTATTAAATTATCCATATCGTAACTTGTTGAGGTCTAGTAGAGATCGAATTCATTTTCGGAATCGAGCCGTAAATTTAGTGTTATTATTGACTGAATAGCGGCTCGATTCAGGAAATGAATTAGAGACTCAATAGATATGAAATAGTAAAGATATGTGACGTTCCACGGCAAAAGGTACCTTATGGCGGCTGGCGCCGTGATTCGGGAAATGAATTAGAGATTGACTAGATATGAAATAGTAAAGATATGTGACGTTCCACGGAAAAAGGTGACTTATGGCGGCTGGCGCTTACGTCGCATAGCCCCGCAATAATATTGGAGCGGCGTTAATAACAGCCTATGCACCAAACGCCATAAAGTGCTTTTGTTACACGTGGGACGTTACATATCTTTACTATATCGTATCCAGTTAAAGGTCATACACATTATATAAATAGTCTGGTGAACTCATTCACGTCTTCCCTTTAGACATCGATCTTCGTGTTTCCGGTGTAGCATTGTACATCGGTGGACCTTATAACTTTTGTAATAAAGTCCACCGATGTACAGTAAAGTTAGGGTGTCGATTTTTGTACCCTTAGCGCCACTTGCACCATTCCACTAACCCGGGTTAACTGGATAAACTTAGAGTTACTATGGTTACCAGTACAATTTGACACTGCGTTAACGGTTTAACCGCTTAACCCCAGGTTAGTGGGATGGTGCAAGTGGCCCTTACAAGCCTAAACTGGGCATACGCTACTTATTCTTGAGTTAACAAAATAAAACCTACATTTCTTCATTGTAATCAGCTGTCCTGCTAATTTCAGTAACTACACATTGTGAATCGATTTTTAATGTGTTCAGCACAGCAAAGCAAACTGGTAATAATTACACACATGCAAATTAAGGGTTTCACCATGAGAGAATATATAATAAACTGGTACTGGACTTGTATACACCCATAAATTTAAAGTAATTTTAATGACTTAATAACTGTATCTTAGAACGTATTATTCACAAAGATTATCAGATGAGCAATATGAGCATGCATCGTAGTAGGTATGTTTGGCTGACTGCTGCGTGGCGGCGGCGCGTTATATCGCTCCCATCTTAAAAACGGCTGATCGCTTGAAACATAGAATATAAACCTCGGTATCCGTGATAAACTGATTTTAATTTAACCTTGTATAACTTCCAAATTCGCGACGCACACACGATGTTTTCTGTATTTTTAAGGCAACCCTTAGTAGTAGTTCTAGTTCATTATCTCTTTTTCCGAGATACTTTCGGCTTAATTTGTCTGGACCAATTACAGGATCAGCAAATTAGCACCCAATAGTTGGTCCGTGACGTGACAAACATCGGTTATTCAATTACACCGTCGCTAACTTTATGTTATGCGCGAAGAATAATATGCCAACGTGTTCTGACTGAGTTACATACTTCACTTAGGGGCCCGAATCGGATTTTGAAATAGACATATATTAGATATCTTTTAGACATCACCAAGATACGATAACGACATGTTTAAGATCTAACCTCTCAAATTTGACATTTGCGCGATTCTGGAGATACTCTTGAACGATTTCCACAGGATATGACTTAGAGATCCAATTCACATCTAATAGATATCTTACTCTATATAACGTAAAAGTGACATTGGTTGCCCGAATTGCGCTGCAAAAGAGAACTAGTTGATATCTAAATTATAACGTATCTACAATGGATCTAGTACGTGTCGTCTCTTGTGAATATCTTGAAGTTCGAAATACGGCAGGATGTTTTCTGTGTTTTTAGGGCAACACTTAGAAGGCTATAATAATAGTGTTTACGAGTTCTAGTTCATTATCTCTCATTCCGAGTTGACGCCCTTTGCCGGCAATTTGCCTGGGCCAATTACAGGATCAGCAAATTAGCACCCAATGGTTGGTCCGTGACGTGACAAACATCGGTTATTCAATTACACCGTCGCTACCATTATGTCACGCGCAAAGAATAATATGCCAACGTGTTCTGACTGAGTTACATACGTCACATATGAATAATTATTACATCGCCAGCGCTACTGAGCTATGCTCTTCTACAATCCCGTTTTTACGCAATTTTAAAATGTAAGGGCGGTGAAAAATGAAAGGTCTTTAGATACTGGTCGTGAAACACGCATCGCGATGTAGTATCAGGGGACACGCACATTTTCTACATTCGTAGCTAATTACTGTTATTTACCTTGACCGTTATTGTGATTTTAAAATAATACGAAACTTGGCCTGAACATAAATAACATAATTATAATCTATGTTTGTTGCTAAAAACTGTTATATAAAATAAAGTGTCGGCACGATTCGGGAAATGATTTAGAGATTCACTAGATATGAAATAGTAAAGATATGTGTTCCACGGCAAAAGGTACCTTATGGCGGCTGGCGCTTACGCTATTATTAACACCGCTTCAATATATTCAGCCGGGGCAATGGAACCGTGGAACGTCACATATCTTTACTATTTCATATCTAATGAATCACTAATTATAAAAGTTTTGTCTGTAAGCTCTAATTATAATTCCTAGCAACAAAATTATGGTATGTAAGCACAAATGTAAAGTGGTATGGTATGTGGGTCCAGTAATTTTTTTACTCCCACGCTGCGCTAAGTCAGTATAACTATTTACCCGCCCACCAAATTCGACGTCTAAACATTTTTTCATTAATAGTTGATGGAATTGGGAAACTTTTGTTGATTGATGAATGTTTATGCCTAAAAATGTATAACGTGTAACATAATTGAATTAAGTTTGAAATAATAGAATAAAATAATATTATACCTATTGCAAAATTATAAAACACCACGAAGTAAATTCTTGCAAATGCAAAATACGATGTGAAGGATTTTTAGAATCACACTACACTTTATTATTTATTTGTTTTACAAGGAGGCAAAGTTGTTGTTTAACCGCTCGTGCTAATATTGATACCCGAGCCAGCGAAAGATTCTAAAATTGAACCACGAGCGTAGCGAGTGGTTCGAAAAATGGAATCTTGAGCGTTGCGAGGGTTTCAAAGCACGAGGGTTAAACAAAATTTGCCCCCGAGTGAAACACAAAATTTTTCACCACACCAACCCGAAGCAAATATTAAATGTAAAATATCAAACAAAATCAAACCAAATCAAATCTAAATGAATGTTATTAAATATTTATCATCCAAAATCATCATTTAAAAGTCAATTCTACCAGCAAACATAAGAAAACAACTCAAAATTTGCATTTGATTACTTTGCCTCACATGTGGATAAAATGCAACTTTGCTATTCGTTTTTGAAGTGCAAAGTAATTCTTTCCGAGCTGGTGTGGTGAAAAAAACTTTTTGCTTGTGTGTTTCTATGTAAACTCAAAAACTACTGAACGGATTGATAGAGTGATTCTTGAAGAAGGTTTAAGTATATAATTTTTTAACTTGTGCGAGGCCGGAGCGGGTTGCTAGGTTATAATATTTTTGTCGATGTCATTTTGGATTTTGGCCACCTCAACTTAGTAAGCATCTTTGTTTGAATAAAAAAAAAACGGGTTGCACTCCAGGAGTGCCGAGAGAAGTGAAAACTCAATGACTAGTTCCAAATGTCTGCAGCACTATGTATAATTGACCCATCCTCCTTTCTATTGAAAAACTTTAGTTCCGAAATTGCTGGCCAGTGAGCTTAAATTTGTAGCGTTAATTGTGTAAAATTCGAATAGAAATTGTAAAGTTAGGTAACTTTACAATTTCTATTCGAATTTTAAACAATTAAAAAAACAACGATGCAGACCTCGCATCTAAATATATTTGGTCATGATATTTTGAGTTTTATTCACCAGTACTAGACTTCACTTTTATTAGCGATTTCATCAAGATGTAGCTTTATTGAATTATATTTAAGTGATATAAAGTTATAATGTAACTGTGAGATCCTCGTATTTCAGCCCGTTCAAGATTAGAACATTGAGCTTTATTGCTTAATATAAAAGTCCAGTTTTAAATAACTGACCTGTTTATGATACGTTATGACTAAAGTTCGTTGGTGAATAACATTGTCCGTGACACATGACGTCAGCGTTACGTTACGCTGAATCGAGTTTATCATTTTTTCCCCACCTCAAAAAGTGCTCAGCGCCGCTAAAGAAGTTTTCACTTCAAAAAAACATCAAAGTATTTCTTTGAACTTTCATATTAAAGGTATAAATATAATTATGTGTTACATACATAATAATATCAGTTTTTTAGGATAAAATGTAATATGAGTTCTATAAACCTCCTCCCAGCATGTTTTCAATCCTAGCTGAACTAAGAAATTGCCGATATCCGAGCGCTTACTAAAGAGATGTTTTCTCATCTATTTTGAGACACAATATGAAACCCGGACCCACAAAGGAATGTAATTCCTTGCAGATGTCGTCTACAAAGAACTGAATATTGTTGGAGTACGGTTTTGTCGATAGCCCCAGATTACAATGTGTGATTTTTCCCCTCCGTTACGTCGCCACATTACGTAATGCGCTGATTCAAACCGAATCGAGATACGGCGATACAATATACAAATACAACATCCTGGAAGTTTTTGAACTACAAAAGGTATGTTTAGTTCAAAACAGAACGGAGTTTTAATACTAGTGATGTATCACGCGAGCCTGATTGTGAATTCAAGTTGGTTAGATAATACATAAGATAAGATAAGATAAGATAAGATAATGTTTTATTGTCAAAATTGTGTAAAAAGTATAACATGTTATAAATTATAAAGGTATCAACAATTTTGCCCATTTCGGGCGTACAATAAATCTTATATAACTAAATTCAATGTCTAAGAAATACTTAAATAAAGTTACTCTAAATTACAAAAAATATTCATTTAAATCATAATAACATCTATACAGCAGCCAATCTTTCAACTTGCGTTTAAATTGAACTCCATCCAACGACTTAATACTCTCAGGCAAGTGATTGTAAATTTTTATTCCATTAACATAAGTGCTCTTCTTTAGAATATAGCTTGACGGACGGACTGTGCATATGTCATATCTGTATTGAGATCGTATATTTCCCTTAGAATTACATTTTTTAATAAAGATGTCACTTTGTTCTTTAACAAATAAACAAATTTCCAATATATATATACATGTCAAGGTCAATATTCTATATTTTCTAAAGAAAGGTCTATGGGATTCCATTGTGTTCATTTTAAAAATAATTCGCAAACACTTTTTTTGGAGAGCAAATGTTGATTGGACATTTACTGAGTTACCCCAGAATATGATGCCATAGGTTAATAATGGGTAAACATTACCGTAATATGCTTGCTTGGCAACCTCTGTTGATGTAATGTTGGTTAGGATAGATATTGCATAACAGTTACTGGCGATTCTTTTGTTTATTTTTTCTATATGTAATTTCCAATTTAGGTTGCCATCTATAGTAATTCCTAGAAAATTAGTACTATCAACTTGCTCAATTGTTTTATAATATTAATAAAAGGTAGTACCTAGCTTCGTCTGATATACCTATACTGGAGTCAGTTATGTAACGCTGCCATACATGACCCAAAAAATTTTTATTAAGCTATGAGCTTCATCACATCTGATATTTGAGTAATTCTAAGCATTTCTAGCCTGAAGTGGGGGGGAGGGTGGGGTACAAAGACGGCCGCCATCCGTCATCTTTAAAAAAAATCTACTCTGATCCTGGTGGGTACTAGGGCAAGTTTGGTATCATTTTCGTATAAACCAAAGACGTAGAATTCATTGCTGATATTTGTTTTTTCAATTTCATAGTAATTTTACAAGAAAAACGTAAAAAGGTGAAAAATTTGGTTGGAGATTTTTGCTACGCGGAGCCGAAACTACAAAAGATAGAAAGTTGAAATTTGCACACTAGATTACATTTATAAAGTGTACAAGAGATAAGAAGCGATTTTGAGAAATTCAACCCCTAAGGGGGTTAAAAAGGGGATGAAAGTTTGTATGGGGTTCAAGTTTTATTTTAAGCTAGGAATTTGAAACTTCGTAAAACGATATATTATTAAAATACAAGAAAACTAATTTCAGCGTTTTTGAAAATTCATCCCCTAAGGTGGTGAAAAAGGAGTTGAAAGTTTGTATGGATATCAAAAAAATTTTCGAACGCGGGACTTGAATCTTTGTATTTGGGGATATTATTAAAAGACAGGAAAAGTAATTTCAGCGTTTTGTAAAATTCATCCCCTAACAGGGTTAAAAAGGGGTTGAAAGTTTGAATCCATTACAAATCCGAGTAGACACACATTTCTTATTGCCTCCCAGGCTTGAAATGCTTAGAATTACTCAAGGAACATATGTGATGAAGCTCATAGCTTAATAAAAAATTTTTGGGTCAACTTTATAACTGCTTCCGCTACTACGAGTAATTACACGTCAACTTGGCACGTCAAGTGACAAGCTTCTGAAAAATAGATTTAGCTATTAGTAGAAGAGCCGGCCGCAAATTTTCTAACCGACTTGATACCACGATGAAATGCACAATGGTTTCCCATAAAAGTGATGCTAAGTCCGAATTCGATAGTCTGCCACGGCGGAACTTGCCGAAAGTACGAAAAAGAAGGCCACTTCCGGTGCGAAAAAAGGGGGCTGATTTAACCCATCTGATACCGAAATAATAGTTATGGCAGCAGTTAGAAATTTACATGTAGACACATAAAAGCGAAGTCTGCCAGTATTTTTTTTGCCGGAAGTGCTTGGCAGACGCTCTCAAAGGTGGCCAACGGGACCCCTAATTTAACCCATCTGATACCACCATGAAACCAATTCCAGTCGGTAGGTATGAACCCTCATGTCAGGAATATATAAGTCTGCCAAGGCTTTTCCTGCCGAAACACCTTGGCAGACGAGATTATGTAAGCAAGGTCGGCATCGGTTACCCTACACTAACCCATTTGATACCACCATGAAACCAATTCCAGTCGGTAGGTACGAACCCCCATTTTAGGAATATATAAGTCTGCCAAGGTTTTTCCTGCCGAAACACCTTGGCAGACGAGATTATAAACAAGATGACCATCGGTTACCGTACACTAACCCATCTGATACCACCATGAAACCAATTCCAGTCGGTAGGTATGAACCCTAATTTCAGGAATTTATAAGTCTGCCAAGGCCTTTCCTGCCGAAACACCTTGACAGACGAGATTATGTAAGCAGCATCCACATACGAGGGATCCGTATTTTGGGATTATACAGATTACGGACATTATTAATAGCTGTAGGCTTATTTATTACTTTATGCTTATACATATTTGTATATTATTATGTTATTAATAAAATATATTTATAATTTATTAAACCTAAACTTAATACATTGGGAATTCATTACCTGCTTACGGCAGTAGTAGGGATAAGTGGGTGAGTTCTGGCTCACTGAGCCAGGCCAACAGTCCCTCCCCCTTTTTTCCCTTGTTGAGGCCCTGCAACCTTGCCTTGAACCCAAACTAATGTCATTGTAGCTCGAATCTAACCTAATCTATTTTTATTGCTTTTAGAATATTTCAATTATCTACTTTTGCAAAGTTAAATGTTGAAATCTCTATTTCGAAAAATGGAATTTTAATGTGACTTTAACACGTTCACTGCGTTACGGGGGCTTTAAGCCCCGTACGATGTCATCATTCAGTGCGAAGTTAAATTTATTTTAGAAGTTAAAGGGGGGGGGGGAGGGTGCACACATTTTACCACTTTGGAAGTGTCTCTCGCGCAAACTATTCAGTTTAGAAATAAATGATATTAGAAACCTCAATATCATAAGCGATAAGACCGCCTGTTGTTACCTCTATTGTCTTTGTTTATGTTATTGTCCATTTATTGTAAACTAAGTGTATGTGAGGCGTGCAATAAAGAGTATTGTATTGTATTGTATCATTTTTGAAGACTTATCCATAGATACCCCACACGTATGGGTTTAATGAAAAAGACATTTTAAGTTTCAGTTCCAAGTATGGGGGACCCCCAAAATTTATTGTTTTTTTTTTTGGTGTACTTTCGTTTCGGCCAAATACATTTCGCCAAATTTCACTTCCCAACAAACTTATCGCAATAGTTTCATTTCCCAAAGGAACCTTTAGCAAAGTTACACTTCGCATATAATTTATTTGGTCAAATTATCATTTGGCATGATTTTACTTTGTCAAATGTTATTAGGACAAAAACTTATTTAGCAAACGTTTTTTATTGTCTAATATTATATTCCAAAAAGATGTTTGGTCAAAATTGTCACTTCGCAAATTTGACAAAGAGGGATCTCTATTTAAATTTGTACTTTTTGTTATGTTAATATAGGTACGTTAAATTCTATGTAATTTGGGTGGGTTGGGTTAGGTTTGAACTGCGATCCTCACAAAACGGAACCGCTATCAGAAAAGTGGGTTAGGTTAGGTTAGAACTGTGACCCTCACAGAATCGAAATGCTATTAGAAAAGTGGGTTAGGTTAGGTTAGAACTGCGATCCTTACAGAAACGAAATACTATGTACTAGAAAAAGGTCATCGAAGTGGAATAATTAATTTAATAGAATAACGAGATGTTAAAAAATTTGCTTGACATTTTAAACTAAAATGTGGTTTAAATATTGGTAGTTTTTTACTATTTTTGGATTATAATGATTACTTTGGTGTTATTTGCTTTAATAGAATAGCAAGATGTAACAAATTTGGTTGTCATTTTATATTAAAATGGAGTTTTAATTTTAGTGATCATTTACTACATATTTTTGGCAGTAAGAATGTTTTTTTTGACGCTACATTTTACTATGTATATGTAATGATCAGTTAAATACTAGACAAATAAAATTCTGCAACCTCCACTTTATTGGTATGTAAATTGTATGCCATGCAATATTTTGGGACATGTAAGTTATGCTTAATGATACATTTGACTAAATAATATTTGGTAAAATGAAACTTGTCCAAGTAATTATTTGCTAAACAATAACTTGCCAAAAAAGACTATTGCTAACTGAACATTTGCGATAAGTTGTTTTGCCAAAAATTTTTTTGGAGATGATAATTTGGGAAACATAGTTTGGGATGTGATACTTTAATAATAATAATAATAATGTGTTGTTTCTCCTTTTTGGACTTCACGGGCCTATAAATCCCGGTCTTTTGATAGGCTTGCGTGGGGATATAGATCCAACACGTAGAGGCCCTTTGGAGAGTTTTAATGTCATGTAGAACGCCTGCTGGAACCCGTTCACAGGCGCAACAATAGACACCCGTGAACCGGTCGCAGCAGGCATTGGGACTATTGTAGAAGAAGTGAACAGTATACCGGTTTATGGATTGATGTTTGGGTGGACAATGAGACTGGGCTATTGTAAAAGAGGTCCGGACACCTGCCATAACAATGTAAACACCGTCATCGAGACAGGCGATGACTCGCCGCTTACTAGATGGGCCCCTGAAACTGCCGTCGTAAAGACGACCAGGAGCAACATCGGTGTGAGCGGCTCAGGGGTGTCGAGAGGTGTGCGCCGCTTTCTACCCAGTGGCTGTTAACAGCCACTGTGCCAACTCGCGTCTTATGCATCTTTCACTTCCACCCCTGGAGCATATAGCTCTAACGACTCCTCTCTGGACGGCCAATTAAGGCAAGCCAGAGCTGAGAGTCCTGCGGGTCTCCTTGGGGTCCACTCCGACCGACGAAGACACGCCGGAGACGGAGACCCTGACCGACTCTCGGGAGTACTCGGGTCCGTGGGGTCGTTACTCCCCAACAGCTCGCCACAAGCTGGATCGCAAGGCGGCATGGGAGAGTAAGGTGCTACACGGGCGGTTCTACAAGGCCCTCACGGGACCCGATGTGGACCTGCTCGCGTCGGTGAACTGGTTACGATTCGGGGACCTCTTCGGAGAAACCGAGGGTTTTGCCTGTGCAATTGCAGACGAAGTGATGATGACGAACAACTATCGGAAATATATCCTGAAGGACGGTACGGTCGACATTTGTCGGGCATGCCGCCGTCCCGGAGAGTCACTCAGGCATATCATTTCCGGTTGTTCTCATCTTGCTAACGGCGAGTACTTGCACAGACATAATCTCGTAGCCAGGATTATTCACCAGCAACTTGCTCTTCTATATGGCCTTGTGGACTGCGAAGTACCGTACTACAAGTACTCACCTGCGCCTGTTCTCGAGAATGGTCGTGCCACGCTCTATTGGGATCGATCTATCATCACTGACAGGACTATTGTAGCCAATAAGCCTGATATTGTGATAATAGATCGATCGCAACGTCGGGCCATGCTCGTTGACATCACCATCCCCCATGATGAGAATCTCGTGAAGGCCGAGAAGGACAAGTCCAGTAAGTACCTAGACTTGGCTCACGAGTTAACCGCCATGTGGGATGTTGATTCGACGATCATTGTCCCGATAGTCGTTTCAGTGAACGGTTTAATAGCGAAGAGTCTCGACCAACATCTCGAGAGACTCTCGCTAGGTGGTTGGATCAAGGGACAGATGCAGAAGGCGGTGATCTTGGACACGGCGCGGATAGTACGTCGGTTCCTCTCTCTGCAGCCCTGACCACCGGTAGCTTGGGCCTTGCCCCGCTGCTGGCGGCACCCTAGGTTAGGTTTTTTATAATGTGTTTATATGTATTTTTATTGTTTTGTAAGTGTTTTTATATTTTACTTTTATATTCATATTATAAAAATACCTAACCTAAGACGATAAATAAATAAAGAGAAAATAATAATAAATAATAATAAATATTATAGGACATATTCTTACACAGATTTGGGACACGATTTTGGCCCATTCGTTAGTAAACCTTTTTTTTTCTATTTTTGTGTTGAAATCTTAAAATCTTAACAGTTCTTATAGTTTCGGAAAAAAGTGGCTGTGACATACGGACGGACAGACAGACAGACATGACGAATCTATAAGGGTTCCGTTTTTTGCCATTTGGCTACGGAACCCTAAAAAGGAGGTATTAATTCGGTTTTTTAATGTTTGATATCTCCGTCATTTCGGGATCGATTTTGAAAATTATTTTTTAATTGAGTTGTAACTTGTAAGTATATACATAAAGATTGGTTCCGTCTTTGTCAAAACCCAGTTCTGATGGTGAGATTTATGAGGAATCGAGGGCACTCTTCAAATCTTGTAAGGGTGGTTCACGTTTGTATGGGAAAAATTCAAACTCTAGCTAGAAGAAGCGGCACCCCCTCATTTTGTTACACTTATTATGACAAAATACGCCAAGTTTGTAATCTTACAATCTTAACTACAAGGGGGTGCCTAAACACTTTGAAATTTTTCAAATTATATGAAAAAAAAAAGTTACTATTTTTTTGATTTTTATGTAAGTAGTAGTTTTCACATTATTTGAAAGTGTGATTTAAAAGATATTATTTTGAAAGAAAATGTTTTTCTACTTCAAAACTTATACATCACATGTGCAAATAGTGTGAAACCAGATATTTAAATAAAATTCTGAATCATAAATACTCTTTTTGTTGGGTTTCAAACAACATACAAAATTTCAACGTGGTTAAGCACCCCCTTGTATAGTTCGTTTTTTTTAGCATTAGAAAGAACTTGCAAGAAGGTAAGCGATCTTAGCATGTCTTTTAATTGAAAAACGCTTTTCAAAATTCAAAAACTATAACTTATGAAAGCAGACGAATATAAATGATCGTACTAAATTAATAATTGTTACATATTTGCCGTAACTTATTTTTAAAATGTGTTTTTCAATTAAAAGACACATCAAGATTGTTTACCTAATTTCTAATGCTAAAAAAAACGAAGTATAGTTGAGATAAATTAAGAAACTTGGTGTATTTTATCAACATAATAAGTGTAACAAAATAAGGGGGTGCCCCTTAGGAAAAAAAATGTTTTTTGAACCACCCTAACGTCCCTAACATATATAGTGATACTGGTGTATTTTAAACAAACCAAGCATTTACATTCAGAATTGTGACATTTGATGAAGTGAAACTGCTGATGATGATCAGAATGGAATTCTTCAACGACGCATAGCTCATGTTTGGGGATTTGTCCTCTTCGTTATGTATGTTAAGCACGTTAGATTTTTAAGTCATATTTTCGTGAAGCTCAAGTTCTGATGATGGGATCCATAAGGAATCGAGGGAACTCTACAAATATTAATGGCATTGTATAGTGACTCTTGTATTTTCATCAGGCAAACAAGGATTTACATTAAGAACAGTGGCATTTGATGAAGTGGTATTGCTGATGGTGATCAGAACGGAACTCCTCGACGACTTGTCTTTTTCTAATTGATTGTTAAGCAAGTTACCCCACTGGCAAAACAAGCAAGATTTTGAATTCGACTTCTACCTGAACCTGGACCCGGACGCGGACCCGGACTCGAGATCGCGAATTCGGACACGGACCCGTTTTCTATTTGGTTGGTGTAAATGGAGTTGGTGAATTTTTTGATTAATTCGGGCGAAAACTGGAAGGTTAGGTATCATAAAATGTTCATGAAGAGAAATTGTAAGAGATGGTATCATTACCAACAACTGTGGAAAATACTGTTTAGTTACTCTTTATTTAAAAATAGCAAAATCAAATTGCATGATTTCATTAGTTTTCTCCACTGTACACAGAATAAGTAATGATATTTAGACTAGACAAAAAAATTCAAAATAGCTCTCCTTCTTGATGCGACTGGCAAATCATATTACTTTTTGGCAACCGGGTTTTTTAACCTAATTAGACCCCGCTGAATCCGAATTTGCCGGTTGCTCGATCGAAATCTTGACCGGAAGTGAGATATTTGACATTAAAGGTCCGTTTTTTTCGTTTTTCGTAAATAACTCTTAAACGGTGGTGCATAGTAAAAAATGTTCTATTACATAAGTAATATGCATAAAATTGCCTACAAGAAAGATTCAGTACAATTTTTCGCTAGGATCAATATTAAAAGAGATTTTAACGCGGGAAATTTAATTATAATCACTTCTAAGGTCCCGTTTTTTAGGTTTTCGTAAATAACTCATAAACGGTGGCCAGTATCAAAAAATGTTGTTAGACGTTAATAATCTATACAAAATTTTGAACAAAAAAGATTCAATACACTTTTTGCAGGGATCAATATTTCAAGAGATAATAAAGAGGGAAGGTTAATTATAATAAATTCTAAGGTTCCTTGTTTTTATTTTTTCGTTAATAATTTGAAAAGTATGACTCATAGCAAAAAAAATCTTATACATAAATAATAAACGTAAAATTTCCTACAAGAAACATGTAGAACACTTTTCGCTAGGATCAATATTTAAAAAGACAAAGCAGCGGGTAAGTTAATTATAATCAATTTTAAAGTCCCTTTTTTAGTTTTTTGTAAATAACTCGTAAACGGTGTCCCATAGCGAAATAGGTTTTTAAGAATAAATTATCTACATAAAATTTCCTCCAAAAAACATCTAGAACACTTTTCTCTAGGATCAATATTTCAAGCGATATTAAAGGAAGAAAGTTAATTACAATCAGTTCACAGGTCACTTTTTTTTAGTTTTTCGTAAATAACTCGTAAACGGTGGCCCGTTGCAAAACAATATTCTACATAAATATTAAACATAAAATTGTCCACAAAAAAGGTTCTGTACACTTTTTCGCTACGATCAATATTTAAAGAGGTATTAAAGGGGGTAAGTTAATTATAATCAATTTCCAGGTCCCTATTTTTACCCGCTGCTTTGTCTTTTTAAATATTGATCCTAGCGAAAAGTGTTCTGCATGTTTCTTGTAGGAAATTTTACGTTTATTATTTATGTATGTATAAGATTTTTTTTTTCAAATTCAAATTCAAATAATTTATTTCGGAATAATTTATGTCCATAGTTGTTAGTAACAAAATAAAATAACTTAGAGCTAGCGTTAGTACAATTAATTAATACACACATAACTATTATCACAGACAAAACACAATTATACATAACCTAGTGAGCAATGCAAACGGTTCCAGTGCTCCTGGAAGCGCCCCTGCCATCTCTCTGCAATGGTGTTCAGTATGCTGTTTGGGCTGCCACTCAACCTCTTCACTAAGGATGCCACTCTTTTGCGCAAAATAGCGGCGAAGCTGTCCGTGTGAGCATCAGTAAACATCTGCGATGCACTACAAAATCGCGGCAACCCCAACAGCATCCTAAAACCATTGTTGTACTGGGCTCTTAGGGCCCTGAGCGCCTTCTGCGTGTAGTTAACCCACAGGCTGCAGGTGTAAAAGGTCTGACAATATGCTTTAAAGAGCGTCACTTTAACATTCTTAGAACACCTTGCAAACCTGCGAGCTACCATATTGCATCTGACCGCCAGGGCCCTACGCTCCCGTTCTATGTCCAGGTCATCACTCATGGACTCAGAGACCCAGTGTCCGAGGTATTTAAAACGCGTGACTTGCTTCAAAGGAACGCCATTCAGCTTTACCTGTGGAACTGAGTATGTTTTGCTACCCGCCTTGAACACGAGCAGTTCGCTTTTTGTGACATTGTACCTCAGACCATGGGCCTCCGCGTACCTCTTACAAATGCGCAGCAGTTGGTTGAGGGCGCTGACAGATGGGGCCAGCAGTACCATGTCATCTGCGTAGCTGATGTTATTGACCATTTTTCCGTCAATTGAGCATCCGACCATGGCACTGCTGAGCTCATCCATCAGGCTGTTCACATACAGGTTAAAAAGACAGGGCGAGCTAAGCCCGCCCTGTCTTACTCCACACTCAAGCTTGTACATTTTTGGGAGCGAACCGGCCCATTTAACACAATTGCTCTGGTTTTCATACCAGTACCTAAGCACACTAATAAGCTCCCTAGGAACACTCGTTTCGGTCTCCAGTTTTGCCCACAATCTATCATATGACACAAGGTCGAAAGCCTTGGACAGGTCGAGGAAGCATGCGTACTCCTTTCATTATAGTATTGAACAGTATGCTTGAGACTCAATATTGCAGTTTCAGTGGATAAGCCTGCCCTAAAACCAAATTGAGCATCGTGCAGTTTGAGGTGCATCTTCAGTTGTTTTTCAAGCATACTGTCCAATACCTTACCAATAATAGTTCCTAAGGAGATAGGCCTATAGTTTCCGATGCTAGAGGCATCGCCACCCTTATTCTTCATAACCGGCACTACCACCGTTTTCATTAAATCACTAGGTAAGTATGAGTGACCTATACATAGAGAAAAGAACATGGCGAGTACCCTAGGAAAGTGTACACCAGCGCACTGGAGGTGTTCAATGCTCAGTGAGTCATGTCCTGGAGACTTTCCTCGAGTCATGTTCCTTATGACCTTTTCGACTTCCTTAGCCGAGAAAAGAATGTGCTGCTCATGTAACCTAGTTTGGCAGTGGTATGGTTTGCTCGCAGCTGGCCCCAGTACGGATTGCACTCTAAAGTTATCCTTAAACAATTCTGCTATCAGGGCCGGCTCGCTAACACCCTCAACGCTAAGCGGTAAGCTCGGCCTAGTATTCAACCTGTTGTTTTCCTTTCAAAAACTAGAAAAGTCCTTTTTTGAATGATGAGAAGCAATCATATCCATTTTTATCTGATCCTTATTGTCTTGACACCATTTTAGTTTAGCTTTAAACACTTTTCTAGTTTCACACATTTTTTGGTATATAGGCCCAGATTTAGGCTTACCACATGAGAACCAATATTGAAAGCTAAGCCGAGCCTCTCGGTGAGACTCCCTTACGTGTTTGTTCCAACCTGTAACGTATCGCTTTTTTAAATGATTTCTTCCAACCCCAGAATGTTGTTTAACACTCAAACGCGACGCTTCGACTAGAACATTTACAATAGACCCATATAGATCATCCAATATCTTTCTACAAGTACTTTTGTTACATAATTTATCGCTACACTCAGTTAAAGCGGATGGAAAATCAATATTTTTTAATTTAATGTTACAATAATCACTATAAATGGATATTTGATTTGAATTTCTTTCCCCCCATGTTGTATCACTACGGAGGTCACTAACCATTACACTAGGCTTTAAGATATCAAGATTACAGCGTAATTGCAATGGGAAATGGTCGGACCATAGTACGTCATAAAGGACATTTACACTGACTACAGACTGTCGCGCAGCCTGTGAACCTACACAGTGATCCAACCATCTTCCAATGCCATGAGTATCACTTACGTAGGTATGCACGTCAGAAGACAATCCAAGCAATTCTATGTCAATACAGACCCAATCATGTTCACTACAAAAATTCAAAACTTCGGAACCAAAACGAGCGCTCGGGTGCGCATTAAAATCACCTAGAATAAACACCGCAGCCGCGTCACATTCATCGGTAATAGCACGAATTTCACTTAAGCACTCAACAAAATCCGCTAAGATATCTAATGAGTCTGTTGGCACGTAAACACAGAACACTAAAAACGACCTGTTTAGTTGTACTACTTTTATAGCCGTTAGCCGCACGTTCTTACACTCTATAACTGACACCGTTTTGAATGTTGATTTACGCCACAAGATCGCCACCCCCCCATATGGCCTTTTTGCTATGAGTCATACTTTTCAAATTATTAACGAAAAAATAAAAACAAGGAACCTTAGAATTTATTATAATTAACTTTCCCTCTTTATTATCTTTTTAAATATTGATCTCTGCGAAAAGTATATTGAATCTTTTTTGTTCAAAATTTTGTGTAGATTATTAACGTCTAACAATATTTTTTGATATTGGCCACCGTTTATGAGTTATTTACGAAAATCTAAAAAACGGGACCTTAGAAGTGATTATAATTAAATTTCCCGCGTTAAAATCTCTTTGAATATTGATCCTAGCGAAAAATTGAACTGAATCTTTCTTGTAGGCAATTTTATGCCGAATACTTATGTGCTAGAACATTTTTTGCTATGTGCCACCGTTTACGAGTTATTTACAAAAAACTAAAAAAAGGGACCTTTAATGTCAAATATCTCACTTCCGGTCAAGATTTCGATCGAGCAACCGGCAAATTCGGATTCAGCGGGGTCTAATTAGGTTAAAAAACCCGGTTGCCAAAAAGTAATATGCTTTGCCAGTCGAAATCGATTTTATGAAAAATATGACCAGTCTAATTACTATATATGTTCAGAATATTATTTGAATAAACTTAGGATAGGATACTTAGGATAGGAAATAAAATGTGTGTTTTTATATCTTAAAACCCAATTACTAAGTAGACTGCACATACATTAAAGTCACAGTAAAATTCCATTTTGCGAAATAGAGATTTCAACCTTTAACTTTGCAAAAGTAGATAATTGAAATATTCTAAAAGCAATAAAAATAGATTAGGTTAGATTCGAGCTACAATGACATTTTGCTACAGTTGGCCTGGCCCAGTGAGCCAGAACTCACCCACTTATCCCTACTACTGCCATAAGCAGGTAATGAATTCCCAATGTATTAAGTTTAGGTTTAATAAATTATAAATATATTTTATTAATAACATAATAATATACAAATATGTATAAGCATAAAGTAATAAATAAGCCTACAGCTATTAATAATGTCCGTAATCTGTATAATCCCAAAATACGGATCCCTCGTATGTGGATGCTGCTTACATAATCTCGTCTGTCAAGGTGTTTCGGCAGGAAAGGCCTTGGCAGACTTATAAATTCCTGAAATTAGGGTTCATACCTACCGACTAGAATTGGTTTCATGGTGGTATCAGATGGGTTAGTGTACGGTAACCGATGGTCATCTTGTTTATAATCTCGTCTGCCAAGGTGTTTCGGCAGGAGAGGCCTTGGCAGACTTATAAATTCCTGAAATTAGGGTTCATACCTACCGACTAGAATTGGTTTCATGGTGGTATCAGATGGGTTAGTGTACGGTAACCGATGGTCATCTTGCTTATAATCTCGTCTGTCAAGGTGTTTCGGCAGGAAAAACCTTGGCAGACTTATATATTTCCAAAAGGGGGGTCCATACCTACCAACTGGAATTGGTTTCATGGTGGTATCAGATGGGTTAGTGTAGGGTAACCGATGCCGACCTTGCTTACATAATTTCGTCTGCCAAGGTGTTACGGCAGGAAAAGCCTTGGCAGACTTATATATTCCTGAAATGAGGGTTCATACCTACCGACTGGAATTGGTTTCATGGCGGTATCAGATGGGTTAGTGTACGGTAACCGATGGTCATCTTGCTTATAATCTCGTCTGCCAAGGTGTTTCGGCAGGAAAAACCTTGGCAGACTTATATATTCCTAAAATGGGGGTTCGTACCTACCGACTGGAATTGGTTTCATGGTGGTATCAGATGGGTTAGTGTAGGGTAACCGATGCCGACCTTGCTTACATAATCTCGTCTGCCAAGGTGTTTCGGCAGGAAAAGCCTTGGCAGACTTATATATTCCTGACATGAGGGTTCATACCTACCGACTGGAATTGGTTTCATGGTGGTATCAGATGGGTTAAATTAGGGGTCCCGTTGGCCACCTTTGAGAGCGTCTGCCAAGCACTTCCGGCAAAAAAAATACTGGCAGACTTCGCTTTTATGTGTCTACATGTAAATTTCTAACTGCTGCCATAACTATTATTTCGGTATCAGATGGGTTAAATCAGCCCCCTTTTTTCGCACCGGAAGTGGCCTTCTTTTTCGTACTTTCGGCAAGTTCCGCCGTGGCAGACTATCGAATTCGGACTTAGCATCACTTTTATGGGAAACCATTGTGCATTTCATCGTGGTATCAAGTCGGTTAGAAAATTTGCGGCCGGCTCTTCTACTATATGCAACGCGGCAGAGACTGAGTGGTAATTTTATTTGTACTGATGTATGAACAAAATTAATTTAATCTATTACTTATCTAACTAAATTAGCCCGACAGCTCCTCTTAGGTCGTCGTACATGGCGTTCCATTTTATAACTATTTGATGATCCAAACTGTCAATATTAACACTATTCTAAAAGGCTGTTGGGGCTGTCCTGAATACGCCGCATCAGGGAGGTCACTCTATTGCACATTATGACTTAGAAGCCATCTACGAGAGCTTGGGTAAACATCCCTGATGCACTGCATTACCGAGGTGACCCCAACAACCCTCAGAACCGTTATTAAACCTACTGAATGCATAAGGCAATGAAAGATCTCTGCCTACACTTGACGGATAATACAGGCTACTTACACGCGTCTGAAATCAGAAATCAGAAATATTTATTGTGTAAACTGTGTAGGTACAAGAACTATAACTAAGTACATTGTTTGATGAGTATCAACAGTTTTGCCCTTTACGGGCATACAATTTATTTTATCTTAAACTAAGTTTTTACATTTTATCTTAAACTAAATTTTTATATTTTATCTTACACTAAATTTTACTATTCATTTAGGTTAATCGAGTTATAAAATTCTTTTAAGTTATAGAAGACTTTGTCTATTAAAAAGTTTTTTAGGCATCTTTAAAAAGTATTTCTGCAGACTGCAGATGCAAAGTCTGACAACTCCTCTGACCAAAATGTTAGGTATGAGCATAAATCTGACTGTACGTACTTATGTACAGTCACCACACGGGATTGGTATGCCATTTAGGGTTCTTGCAAAATTGGAAATTATATAGCGTAATGGCGCAACAATCGCGGAGCGTGTAGTACCTAGTAAGCTATACAATTACTTATTAATGATACCTTATGAAATAAGTAGAAGGTAATTTTTGCTCTGCGCAAATAAAGGCCGCAATTAGTCTGAAGTTTATCATGTTATTTAATTACATAATTTAGCAATGTTACAATGAAAATACTATAAAAAAACATTATAAAAATAACGTAATTGCCATAAATGTCGTCATTAGGCTGTAATAAAGGGCTTGGCCAGTGTTTTAATGTTCGCTTTCCTCAAAGAGAATTTCGGAGAAGAATACTCCATTGAACGGGGAATATAGTAGGAACCTTCATACATACAGATTCAATTATTTCAATCAAATGTACCTACCCTATTGAGAATCTTGTTCTTCGAAATTATGAGGATCACTATCTTTTACTTTTAAAGATATTTTTTTCAGTATTATCATGTCGTAGATTTATTTATTTATATAACAAATATAAAAAGTACTAGCTGTTGCCCGCGACTTCGTCCGCGTGGACTCTTGAACATTTTACATCTTGTGTACAGTCAACGGTAAAAATATGGGTGTACAAATCATTTCAAAAATATGTCACATAACTCTTATGTCAGTGAAATAAGAACTATGGGACATATTTTTGAGTAAGTTGTCTACACCCATATTTTTACCGTTGACTGTACCTATAATTTTCATCGATGCAAACTTTATAATATAAACTTTTAATATAATGTTAATACCCTTTTACCAAGTTTGAAGTTCCTAACTTGAAAGCTTGAAAAAAAATGTTTGATATTCATACAAACTTTGAACTCCTTTTACACCACGTTAGGGGATGAATTTTCAAAAACGCGGAAATGAGTTTTCTTGTAATTTAATTTAATAGGTACCTTTTTGCAAAGTTTCAAGTTCCTAGCTTAAAATAAAATTTGCACCCCAAGATGAACTTTCATCCCTCTTTTAACCCTCTTAGGGGTAGAATATCCAAAAACCTTGCAATTACTTTTTTATGGAATCATCTATTACGCCTTTCTAAAAAGTTTCAAAGCATTTCTAATGGATTCTAACTTTCGACCCCTTTTTAACCCTGTTAGAGGATGAATTTTACAAAACGCTGAAATTACTTTTCCTGACTTTTAATAATATCTCCAAAAACAAAGATTCAAGTCCCGCGTTCGCAAAAAATTTGATATCCATACAATCTTTTAACCCCTTTTTCACCACCTTAGGGGATGAATTTTCAAAAACGCTGAAATTAGTTTTCTTGTATTTTAATAATATATCTTTTAACAAAGTTTCAAATTCCTAGCTCAAAAGAAAACTTTAACCCCATACAAACTTTCATCCCCTATTTAACCCTGTTAGGGGACGAATTATACAAAACGCTGAAATTAATTTTATTGACTTCTAATGATATCCCCAAATACAAAGATTCAACTCCTGCGCTCGAAAAAAATTTTGATATCCATACAAACTTTCAACCCCTTTTTCACCACCTTAGGGGATGAATTTTCGAAAACGCTGAAATTAGTTTTCTTGTATTTGAATTTGATACGTTTTTACAAAGTTTCAAGTTCCTAGCTTAAAATTAAATTTGCACCCGAAAACGAACTTTCATCCCCTTTTTAACCCCCTTAGGGGTTGAATTTCCAAAAACGTTCCAATCACCTTTTTTTGTTATCGGCTATTATGCCTTTCTAGGAAGTTTCAAAGCATTTGTAATGGATTTAAATTTTCAACCCCTTTTTAACCCTGTTAGGGGATGAATTTTACAAAACGCTGAAATTACTTTTCCTGTCTTCTAATAATATCCATAAATACAAAGATTCAACTCCACCACACGAAAAAATTTTTGATATCCATACAAACTTTCAACCCCTTTTTCACCACCTTAGGGGATGAATTTTCGAAAACGCTGAAACCAGTTTTCTTGTATTTTAATAATATATCTTTTTACGAAGTTTCAAATTCCTAGCTTAAAAGAAAACTTTAACCCCATACAAACTTTCATCCCCTTTTTAACCCCCTTAGGGGTTGAATTTCTCAAAATCGCTTCTTATCTCTTGTACACTTTATAAATGCAATCTGGTGTGCAAATTTCAACTTTCTGGCTTTTGTAGTTTCGGCTCTGCGTTGATGAATCAGTCAGTCAGTCAGTCAGGACACTTGCATTTATATATATAGATAATTTTAGGAATTTATAGACTAGGCTCGATAGGATATTTTTTTTAGATTTCAATCGTGTCTGCACTATATAGGCTCGCCAATAAAACTAACAATCTATATAATATAAAATCAGACTCAAAAATATCAACCATAAAAATATCAGTCCACAGTCAATAGTCGAAAATGCTTACGAGAGTGTAATGCCAATTAAAACGGAATTAGGCACTACTACAGAAATATTTTAGTCTGCGTGGATAATGAATCGTTTCAAACGAGCCTAGAAAATACGCTCCGTTTTACTAACAGCACCGACTTACCTATGATAGACCTTATTCTCTTGTAATAAGGTTCAAACCTGGTCAAAACAAGGTCAGCAGTATAGCCACTAAGACGGGAAAATTCGCGATTTGGCAAATCCCTTGTGAATAAGGATCTCATAAAGATATATGTGCCAATAGATGTCGCATGTGCAGTTACACATAGTTGGAAGCTAATAATCAAAGTAAATATGTAACTAATATGGTGTTATAACGTTCAGTCTCTATTATAATTACCTTAAATGCTTCCAATAATATATATTGTCATAAAAACAACATTGCCCTTTAAATATTGACACGATTTACATAATATAGGATGTAAACCAAGAGGCAAATTCGAACATCGACTAACACGAATTTGACATAAAAATGATATCAAAATTATGTCGTTTAGTTATGAGCCGCGCGTGCATTTCGCTCGAATTGGTCCATACATGCACTGGCGTGAGCAAGACGCACGGGCAAATAACAACAAAATATCGTTTTGATATCGAAATTTGAAATGACCTTCAGGAAGAGGAATTACTTACGGCCCGTTTCGAACTTTAAAATAGGTCAATTAATAGATCTAGAAATGCTATGGATTAGATAGGTATGCCAGTGTCAAATGTACGTCACATTCTTCAAACAATAACGTCACTTTTGATACTGACACAACTGATACATATAGTTTCTAGATTTATCAATTGACGTATCTTAAAGTTCAAATCTGGCAGACACTATCGTAAAATGTGCCTTCTTTGCTCCCCACTGGGTAATTGCGCTCTAACAATTTTATAAATGAAATATATTAATTTTAAAATATAAATCGAATTTCGAATGTTGTAACAAATTTTGGAGCAAAGCAAGCATTTTTCGGTATGCCTTGTGATTGTATTTCCGACAGTAGCCATTACCGTGCACGAACTGCTAACTGGATGGACCGTCTAATCCAGCGGTCGGCAACCTTTTAGCAGCCAAGGGCCACATAGTAGTTAACGAAGATGACACAGGCCGCACTTTGGTAATATTTAGGTATGACTTTAGCAGACATTGTCGATCGTCAGTACTACATACAAAATAGCCAGGGAGGCTAGCGGGCCGCAAGCGAGAGGTTGGCGGGCCGCTAGTTGCCGACCGCTGGCTAATCTGTAGGGGTAAATAATTAGGCAGCAAATGATCTACTTTAGACACACGTCTGTGGGATCACACAATCATTAAGATCATGAGGCTGTGCCATCCGCTTATCCCGCGAGTCTTTTGTAATCTCCCGTAATTAATAGGCTTAATATTTCATACACTCGAGACTCGCTAATTTTCCCCGAATATAACACGTGAAAATACCAGGTCGGGCATCATTCAAGATTAAGAAAAAGCATGTAATACTTAATAGCAGAAGTAGGCCACGGTGAATTAATGGCATCTCACTCGTTTAGCCTTATGTGCGTAAAAAAGTTTGTCCGTGGTCCCTACTTAGCCATAAGTAATATGGGAGAATTTTGCTTGTAATCTGTAGGTACAGTCGCCATCAGATACTTATAACGGAGTGGGCAAGGTGTTCACAAATATCTAAACAAAGCTTATATTATTTTTGAGCACCTTGGACGCTCCGATAGATCTGATAGCGACTGTACTTCAATCATACGTACAAAATCAGCGTAAGTAATGTGAAAGTACTACACATACCTTCTTTTAATTGGAACTGTTAACTCTGATGATGCATTAAGATTTTAAGAGTATAATAATATTTAATGTTAACATTGTTAACATAAACTCATCTCGTTCTTACTTTTATATTATTAGCGCGAGATATGATGTGTATACTGTCTATATAACATTTACATTAATAATATAATATTTTGCCGCAAATCGTGCTCAATGGCGTGCAATAGGAGAGGCCTATGTCCAACAGTGGACGAGAGTAGGCTGATGATGATGATGATGATTTTTGTTTTGTAAATTTTTCCTCCTTAAGTAATTTTTGTAATTTTTTCCTCCTCTGCCTTAATCACCATGCATTTAGTACCTAACCACCAATAGATTTCCAGTTTGGGTTTGTTCGACAATACGGTAAACAGTTGAATGTGTTTTCGAATCGTTATTACGGCTGCTGTGCGTGCGGGGCAAAGAGAATATATTGTAATAGAGAGGTAAAGTCTAAGAAAAAAACGTGCCCCTTAGTTTGACAACCAAAACAGATGGCGCTGTACTCCGCCATATATTTTGCGGTCACTTAATTGTCAAACGTCAACTTTTGACAATCAGAGTTACCGCAAAATGTATGGAGCTGTACAGCGCCATCTCGTTTACCTGTCAAATTCGAAGCACGAAATTGTCTTAGATTTTACCCATCTTACTCAATCAATATATCTTTGGTGCGGGGTCAGTACCTATTATCTATGTGACATGGTAACAAAATAAAATGGGACCACCAGTCCTTTTGCCACAGTGACTTGTCTTAAATACCTTGAAATAGTAGTTGTTATCGAAGGAGTCCGACACGCGACGAGGGTACGACCGAAGATAAGATAAGAAACGCCCGTCGATAGGTTTTAAATACAAAAACACAGACAAGTGCGTTTTGAACGTCGCATATTGAACTATTCTGAACCTTACAATCATAGAAAGACTGATATACTGTGAGAGGATGGATGAATGATACTTTTTGATTTGATTTATATACTTTTCTATTGTTTAATATTGTATTGTTGTTTGACATGAAATTGTATATTACCTAGTAGCACATTTTAAATCACTTGACATATTTTTAATTTTTATTATTATTTGCATGACTAAATTATAATTCAATAATTATTATGTACTATTTTTGCTACTTGCATGTATAATTTGCCAGCGCTTTGGTGCGAACCGTAATGCTGTGTAAATATATTGTAATAAATAAAGAAAAATAAATAAAGATATTGAGATTTTTTTGTTTATGATACTATGAAAAAGTCATATTTCGGCTCTTTTAAGAAGTAGAATTATGTACCTTTTGTACAAAATACTAATACCTACTCTACTTATCTACTACTCTTGAATACCTAGAATATACATCGTTCCTAATATCGAATAAAAATTAAGTTCCAATATTCAATGTAAGCTCGAAGGATTATTCGTTTATTTTCTTGTAGGTACTCGTATTACCGTGCAGTGTAACTGCTCAATTTTCGCGAACCAAATCTGCTTATAGTGCAGCTAAACTAGTATTGCCTCGCATGAAATATACATTCCATTTCAGAATCGATACAAATATGTAGTAGATACTAGTACTGCAGAATCCTTACTAAATTATTGGAAATTTTACATTTTGCTTTGGCTTATTAGGATGAAAACATGGGACTTTGAATATCGTGATCCTGGATTTGAATTTTAGAGAATACTTTTTATTATAACAATAAGTCTATTAGTAATGGCAACGAATTTTTTTCCTGGGGTTTCTGTGTGTATTTATGAAATCTTCTCTCTCTCTTTAGTCTTAAAACATGGATGAGAAAGATATAATTTATCCACTTTATGGACAAAATACGGCCAGCGAAAAGAACCATCATCAGCAGCCATCAAGAGCGCGCGGGACGCTTCATAGTTACTACGAGACTTACAACTTCACAGAAATGCTTTTCATTTGCCTCGGCCTACCTCACTTTCTAAATTATTTATACACCCGGACCCTGTTCGAAACTGTTAACACAAACTTACTTCACGCTTGACCGAATTTCAAGGCAACGAAATACGCATAGCTATAATTTACGGGCGCCCCGGTGGCCCTACCCGTTATGTAAATTCGTCTTCGGTGCGACACCTGGTGGGGCCATAAATTATTAAGATATCGCCTGAGATTGCTGTGACTCCGTTAATATACGACAAGTCTTGGACACGGCCGCGTGAAGATAGCTTCCGCGTGGTTCGTGTCACTGGTAACAAGGTTAAAGTAGCCACGGGCACAGAATAAATAATAGTACTAAGTACAAAAGACTCACTCTCTAACAAAATGCGTCTGTTACGATCAGCACAGATATGGCCGCTAGGTGGCGACAGCGCCACGCGCGGCTTATGGCAAACCCCAAAATTGGGGCCGAACGGATGCACTTTTAGCTACCTACCTGTAGCAAAGCGACGAAATCGCGGAGTGAGATACGCCTGGCACGGGTCATACCGGCGTTACTTTCTTCCATATGTTTTTGTAGAAATAGCTGATTTTGATGGCGTTCTAGATTATTGTGCACAGCATTTCACCTAAATAAACTGAAATGACTATCCTTTCGTCTTAAGTTGAAATGCTCGAATAGCCCAGACCCAGCATAGGCAGAAAGAATCGGAAGTGAAAGTCTCACCATAAACCTTATGTGGTATGTAATGTACTGAAACCTCGCTAATGTAATGCCTTTTACCAACAATAATGTGGAAATTAAAATTATTTACGGCGACCCGTCGTCGTAGACTAATTCTATTTTTTAGGTTCCGTAAGCAAAATCCGACAGCGAAAACTACACTCAAAAGCAGTGCAGGCGGTTGACTTTGTACTTATACGATATCGATAGGGTACCTACAAGATGACGCATTTTCTTTACTCGTTGTTATACTTTCATGTGTTTTATTTTGTTTGGGATATAAAAGAAGCCAAATAATTTCAGATCGACGATCTTATGTCATTACATTATAAGATCATCCTTATTAGAGCAATTGAGCGTGTCCAAATACATTCAATCAACTTAAATGGTTTCATCTTTGTTTAGTATTCGGCCTGTCGATTTTCTTTATTTTCTACAATATTATTTACAAATATGAAATTAATAAATATGTAAAAGTGATAGTGATCATTTAAAAAATATTTAACTGAATTATGAAATTTTAAAAGAAATTCGGACGATAGCTTTTGTATTTTCATCAAAGAAAAGATTATGTACTTAAATATAAGAAATAATGATCGTGTGGGCTCTCAAAATTATCAAAGCTAATAAAATGGCTACAATTTCTTAAAATCCGATATCTTTATGTTGTCGTCTCTCAATAATGGAGGTAACATCGAGTATTTTATAAAACGGCCATGGTAGCCCAGCAGTGCACATACAATCACACTGCCTTCTAACTCTTACCGGAGAAATTTTCCAAACCATTCCACCATAGGTATTAATTTAAAACACCCGAATAACCTTTGTACCATTTAATGTACAAACATCAGGCTCTAAATAAAATGCCGCGTAAAATGCGCTACGCGTAACAGCCATTGTAAAATCAGTTGGAATTTGGACTTTAGTTTCACGAGAATACGGTGAAAAATTGAATGCGTTTTTATTTGTGGTGGAGCAGAGTCAAGTCGACACAAAGCGACATGTGTAGCTCGATGGATAAAGCGCTATTAAAGATAGCGGGCGCAGTCGTAGGGTTTATTGCAACTCTGTTTGCCTTCCCGAGGCAATAGCCCGATTCGACTGGCTTCCGATTGTTATTACCCTGAAACTAGTGAGACTACAGTCAACGTCAAAGATATGTTTACACTTTAAGGCCTTATTACAAAGGAGTAAGGTGCAAAAGTGTAAACATATCTTTGACGTCGACAGTACAAACAACTGCGGTTAAGTGTGTTCAATGAGATTGATGTGGGATTTACGTCTCTCGCTTAAAAAAAACTTGAATTAATAAAATACGTGACGATAATAATGTGACGTGTCGTGTTGTCATCTATTTCATGTTACTTATCTGATTTAGACGCTTAAACACTTTACGAGTAGATGTGACAACAACTTTATGGCAAAAAAAATATCAGCTGGAGATTGTAAAGATCGTTGGTCGTCGTCGTGGATCGTTGTATCGTGTTATTTTAAATAATGTATTTTTCAGTCTCGCCGCGCCATTAATCTGGAAACCTTTTTCAGATTTCGAGACTAAAAGTTTTAAGATTAATGATAGACTGCCGCGGGCAAAATCAATCACGAAAAACTGAAAAATAATCAAAGTAGGCTGATAGGCAGAATATTTAGAAATATTATGTGCTTTAGTAAAATGTAATCACTGGATCATTTTAAAGAACGCCTGATATTACAAGAAAATTAAGCCTCCTGTGTAGACAGGTACACGCGACATTTTAACATTGTCCCCGTTTGACCACAGTGACAATTGGCACCTGACTGTGACAATTCGCCGTACAATGCTATTTAATATTGACGCTAGGACACGAAATTGTCAGTGTGAAACAGGCCCCAGATCAGCTCTACAAACAAGCATACGGCCCGCCTGATGGTAAGCAGTCACCGTAGCCTATGGACATGCGCGTTGCCGACCTTTTAAAAACCTGTACACTCCTTTTTTGAAGAACCCCTTACTGTAGACCCTCGGGAAAACCTCGGAAGGGAGCTCATTCCACAGCCGGAGCGTCCGCGGGAGGAAATTCCTCTTAAATCGCACAGTACGCGACCATTTAGGTTCTAGGGTGTGAGGATGAACACCCTGCCGGCGGCGAGCGGTGCGGTGATAGAAAGCGGCCGTTGGCATCATGTCAAATAATTCCTCAGAGCACAGCCCATTGTGTACAAGCGGTAGAACACACACAAGGAGGCAAAGTCTCTCCTTAGACTTAAAGGGTCAATACCGCTTGTGAGTTTGGGATCATCGACGATTCTTACAGCGCGCCTTTGGACTGAGTCGAAGGGTCCAAGCTGGCATCCAGGTGCTCCTGCCCAAAGGTGACAGCAGAACTCCATATGGGGTCTGACCTGCGATTTATACAGCAGTAGTCTTTGCCCCGGAGTAAAGTATCGCCTCGCTTTATTGAGCACACCGAGTTTTTTGGATGCCAGCGCAGCCTTACCAGATTGGTAATTTGCTACTGAGTCCATGCTTATATTTCTCATTTGCAAATTGCTCTCACGTATTCCGAACTCTCGGGACTCGGCGTTAGGTAATTTCAAAAGACGCATTTAACATAGAAGCTTAGTTAGTGCTTACAAGTACAGGTGTTCCAGTCGCTTGCCAAACGCAGGTGATACGAAGGTTCTCCCGAACCATTACATAACTATAAAGTTTACATTCGTATAGCAACTGCAGCTGCATTATGGTAAAATTCCATTTCTAACCGCAGCTGCACTACCGGTACTGAACGCGTCGCTGTCATTGTCATTTTCCATAGTAAATGCAGATGTCGTTGGAAATGGACTGTCACCTTTAGGTGACAGCTGCACTACTGTTCATTTTATGACATTACTGCACCCTTGTCACTGTCAATTTCCTTCGGTCGAATAGTACTGTCGCCGCAGTAGCGTTCCGTTCCGTTACACATTGTATCAAGGAAATAGTGACAACACTTGTTGGCAGTTACTATAAAAAGCTCGTTTCTCGTAATGTCATGTCATGTCATGTTATGTCTCGTAATGTTCGCAGTACATAGGTTCGATAATTTTTTGAAAATTAATTATGGAAACATAATTAATTGTAGCTTAAAAAAACTTTTTAATTAATGATTGTGCGGACAGGGATATATTCGGATATATTCTATATCTAGTTCTAGTTTAATACGTCGCCTGTATTGGATTTACACTCTGTATATGGGCTTGAAAATAATACCCACGTTAATAATTTTAAATAATCAGTTTTGACCCTTATCTATGACTATATCTGTATTTAGTTCGCCGAAATATTTAAGTTTCCATTAAAATTAGCCAACTCATAAACAAATAAATAGAATAGGTACTACTCAAAAGCCTATTATTTATTAAACACAGTGGTAAGTGTCGGGTTACTTTCGGGGCAAACGGAGTATACCCTCAGGGCTATGTTTCGGTGAAATATGAGTCTGTCGACGATATATTTAACTTAAGGGTCTTTTCATTACTCGAGACTCGGAGGCGCATTTTGTTTTAATAATTTGATGTAGTCGAAAAAACCGTATATAAATTGGTTCATCCGTTCAGATCCAATCAATCTAATATACTCGTCCAGACAGACAGATGCCCCGTCTATTAATTCCTGAACCATTGTTTTATATTCTAAAAAGTACGCTGTTGTAATGTAATATATTATATATCCTCTGAATTAGCGTTCTTCAGTCAGCTGCCTTTCCCAGCTTCAGATTTTTTTTTAAATCAATTACTTGTTAGAACACAGCTTGTTATTGCATAACTTAAAAACTAATATAAGTAACTGTTTGATTACTACTTAAAAACTAGATATTATTAAAACAACAGTAGGTGAGATTGTCTTGTATAGTTTGGAAAGTTTTTCACAATCTTCTTAAACTGGTTGTAAGTACACTACCTATAAATAATAATATCTTGAATCCACTTTAGTGGACATAACAGGCGTTAGGTACGTTGTTTAAGCGTGTTAATAAACCAAGAAGACGCAAAGCCGCAAATAGCTTTTACCCAAATATTATCCTGGAAAAAACTAAAGCCAACGGACACCGGAAAAGCAGCGTTTTCCCCGTACGTACTCCTATTACCGTGTATTCAGGTACTTAATGCTACATATACACGCGTTGTTGACATAAGAAAACCCATTACAGAAGCGGCATCAGATTTACGACTGTTTGCTGCCAGTGCTGGGACTTCTAACTTGTGTTTCCCCGTATGCGCGAATCCGGATTTTTAATTAAAGTTAGCTGTGTTTTATACAGACAGGGGAGCCATGGACTCACCTGATTACGACTTTGTATGCGTACTTACCTACGTTTTTGTATTTACGTTCTCAATTTGGTTGGTAAATTTTTCCAACGATTCTGTTACTCTAAACTAATCACTAAAACTCTAATTGAACTAAATGACACATTGACATAAGTTTGGTTTGGAGAATGTAAAACTTTAATCAACATTTATATAGCATGCCATCTTTGCCTTGGTCATCAATACTGGCTAAATTATTAATTTTCAATCTTATTATTAAATTGTACACCGGGACTTATTTAATCGCGTATTTAAGTTTAGTAAGTAAATCTTAAAACTACGCGAACAAGTCCCGTTGTACAATTTAATAATGAGTAAAAACTTTGAAAGAAAAAATCTGTGTTTTTCAATCTTATTCCCAATAATGGAACAATGTCCGCCATTATCAGACGAAGTTTTACTGGAGTGATTCGTGTTTTTTTAAATTGTGTTCATTCAAATTTTCATTTTTAAATTTGCATATTTTTGGCAATGCAGCTTTTAAGCTTACTTAATCCATTTTGATATTCCCTTTTTATGTTCAAAGAGTATTACTTTTATAATAGTATTTCATGGAAAGATTAACAATACAAAAAAAACGGCCAAGTGTGAGTCGGACTCGCGCACGAAGCGACATGTCATTTTCTATGACAGGTGATCGGTGATCACGTGGCGCTTTCCATAGAAAACGAACCCCGCAGCTCCGGCCCGGCCACGGCCCGGTCTAACGAGAGTCATCCTTTACTGTTATCACAGATACTAATTGTCGAACAACTAATAATTCCTGAACTTTACCTATAAAATGAATTGCCTATTATAACTTTGTTCTAGAAAACTCTAAGAACTACTCAACAAGTTTCATAAGTAGCATTAATTACGTCACAATAATTTTCGATCACTTCCACCACAAATAAGCGTATGATTGTGTCATTAAAAGTCGAAATGACTTCGGCGCGGTTGCGGTCGACACATAATGAAGTTTCGAACATCCTCAAGTGGTTATTACGTGTTATCGCAAACAGGGCAATTGGAAGTGTAAATTGTTTGTGAAATGGATTTTCTGTTATTGTTATATTTAATTATTTTGTCTTGTAACAGGTTGTTTGGTATCCAATCTTCTTTATACGAAAACTATAGTTAATAGATTAAATAATTTCGGAATGTCACGGATACTGGATACCAATACTTCAAAAGAAGTAAAAAACTGACAGACCATCAGTGCAATAACAATAAAGTATTTTCTAAAAGAAACTGCATAGGTACCTATAAGAAAGAAATGCAATTTCTTTTAGAAAATACTTGATTGCACTGCACTGGATGGATGGTCTGTCAGTTTTTACTAAAATAAAACTAATCTAATTTGTTTTCCTAAAAAAAACCCTCACGTGTGTTGTGCAGTGTAAAAAAATAGTCAGAGGCTTCTGCCCGATGGAAACAATCTTAAAAACCCGTACCCCTAAGCTTACTAAATTCTGATTTGTGTTAGCACAATTCAAGAGCTATATTATAACCTATTTAAAATGCAGTTCACCTGCCTTACACGACACAAGGTAATATACCATCATTGCTTATGGCGCCGGCCTCTAAATTTGCTTTATTGTATGGGCCACATGAGTTAGGAGAATGGATTATCCTCCCGGCTCTGTGGAAAGGAAGAAGGGAATTTACCGGTACATACAAAACCGGTACAGAGGGCATCCATAGTTAGGACAGTGAGACAGGCCCTGCAAGACAAGGTTTTACACATCAAAAACAACCAATTAAATTTGGAACGATAGGAAGCGGGAATTTTCCGGTTCATAAATACAAAACCGGTACCTACCGAGGGCATGCCCTTGGTAAGAGAGTGAGACATGCCTTGCAAGAGAAGGTTTCGCTCATCAAAAACAACTAATTTAATTAAACCACTCAAGCACTCTCTTGATTATGAAATTAAAACAAGAAATTAAATTTTAGTAGCCCCGCCTCCTTTGTTTATGGATTCAGTAAAGAGTTTCGGCCGAAGAAACTTGCGCCATAAATTCCTGCAATAAACAGCTGTTGATATTATTCATGACGTCTGTTAAGTTTGTTTTAACTGCCCCCACCTTTCATAATTGTTTGATAAAGGATTCTTTTTGAACTTTAACGCGGCATGGTGAAGAATGGTGCACTTTAAACTGGAAACTTAGAATGGTTTAAGTTTTATCTGTAAATCGAATTACTTTATTAATTATGGACCCAATATTTTAATAAACTGGTAACGGTTTTCAAAGTTCATTACGAGTAAATTATTTACAGTCCGTTTAGTTTATTGATAGTATAATTGAACTTTCCAGCCAAAAAATATTTTGAAACTTTAAAATTTGTCAGTTTCTTGGATTATTTGCTGAGTCGATATTGTGTCCATGGAGCTAAAGGAGTCAATTGCCTCTAAATGCTTATAATATGTGTAATTGCCTTAATGATGCAATTTAGAACAATTAAACTAGTGCTTAAATATTATTTTCAACACACTTGCTCGTAAAAGGCATAATTGCACGACTTAGGACTGTAATGTATTTTTTTTGCCTGTTGCTAGGCGACGGGGTCCGTAAATCCTAAATATTGACCCAAGTACAGGTCCGAAAATAGGCGGAAGTTTATCAACAACCGCTCTTAGTACAGTCAGCAGCAGAAGTTGCTAAGCGGGCGAAGTGTTCAAAATTACCTTGACACGCTCTTACTCTCTTAACAATAAACTTGCATCAAGATCATTTTGAACACCTCGCCCGCTTAGCAACTTCTGCTGCTGACTGTACACAATGCACTTATTACTTCGGCCTTGCTTTTTTACCTGTATCAAAATAATTATGTTACCCACCCCACGGTTCAGATGTTTATGTAAGTAACAAACTTCATGTCATATTATTATATCATACACATCACCTAAGGCACTATGAGCGTCTCAAAGCTTAAAGATGCTCAGCCCCGCCAACCCAGTTGCGAGCGAGCGATATTTTAGTGACGTTTAAATATTTAAGCAAAACGAGTCTAGCTGCCCGATTCGAACTTTAACATACGTCAATAATAAGATCAAGAAACGATATGGATCAGATGTGTCAGTGTCAAAAGTGATGATTTTGTTTGAAGAAACGTCACATTTGACACTGACATATCTAATTCATATCGTTTCTAGATCTATTAGTTGACTTATTTTAAAGTTCGAATTGGGCCGTAGGGTACACGGTACAGTATTTTATGAAGAGTGCCTAACCTTTAACAGAATACAATCCGTTTTATGTCTTTAATTAGAAACACTGTAACCATTCTAAACTAAATTACTTTGTGATAGCAGCTCCATTTTATTATCTAATTGGATATCGATCTCATTTACAGCTCTTTGTGAATTGACTAATAAAGTAAATAAATTGATGGTTGCGTGTTAGGAATAAATAAAAAATAGCACTCTACGAGACGTTTATTTTCGTTAGTAGCTGTTTGTTTGGGTTCATTATGATAGTAAGAAAACACGCTATGGAAGATACTTACAGTCGGATTATTTAGTACTATTATTATCAGTTTATCGTATGAAATCTATTGATATGAATAAAGTAGGTAACTATACAATTAAATAAAAATTAAAAAATAAAGTAGGTAGTTTATGTGGCTATTATTAATTAATGAAAGGCATTTAAATATGAGTGTGCGTTTATGAAACGAATTAACGAGTATCATAATGTGTGTGTTGATAAAAAAGTATACTTACATATAAACTGTCGCTTCCCTATAAGCGCTATATATAAGCGTGCGACTTTCAATCCGGAGGTCGCGGGTTCAAATCCCGGCTCGTACCAATGAGTTTTTCGGAACTTATGTACGAAATATCATTTGATATTTGCCAGTCGCTTTTCGGTGAAGGAAAACATCGTGAGGAAACCGGACTAATCCCAAAAAGGCCTAGTTTTTCCCCTCTGGGTTGGAAGGTCAGATGGCAGTCGCTTTCGTAAAAACTAGTGCCTACGTCAAATCATGGTATTAGTTGTCAAGCGGACTCCAGGCTCCCATGAGCCGTGGCAAAATGCCGGGATAACGCCAGGAAGAAACTGTCGCTTGCCTATAGTATACTCTGTATCTTTACGTACTTAAATAAAAGTAAACAAATAATTTGTAAATTTTCGGGTGGTTATAACATTAAAATTGATTCACCAACCAAATACAAAACCACCTGACCTGTCACTGAACGACCTGACTTTAACCTACATTATTTGATCATGTAATGTTTTCATCTACCCTCAATTGGCTTGAGAAGCCATTTAGGGTAGATTTATTTACTCTTTTTCAAATACCCAAAACTAACGAGGTAAAAAACCTACAGATTATATATATAAATGGTGCTTTACAGCGAGCCCGTGACCTATAAGTTCCCACTTAAAATATTTCCCTATGCCAAATTCGTGTTTAAAAAGTTCGCAAATTGCGGGGATTTTTCTCTGTCACTCTAATTACGCCTCCGTTGGAGAAAAAGAGAAAGATCCCCGCAATTTGCGAATTTCGGTTTTCGCGGTAGCCGCTCAGATGCCAGAATAATACCGTTAATCATCAACATTCCACGTACGTCGAGCTTCATTGGCATCCAGTACGCCCTTGTGCAGTATGAGCACCATCGAATACCATTGTGTCGGATTGTATCTCGTCATTTGAAGCAGATCCATAGCAGTATTCCAATTAATAGCATTGGTGACGGTCAGATTGTGAATGCAGGGTTATTGCTAAAGAGCTGATGCAGGAAATGAGCATTTTCGAAATTAAACTTTTGTGAGACATGTTTTAAAATATTTAAAGAACAACGGTTACACTCACAACTCACGTGAATCATTCGTCGCTATTGGCGACATGTTTCGAACCCATCGGGGGTCCTTCTTATCTTATCTTATCTTATCTTCACTGCCACCGCTGCACTGCACTGCACTGTCGCCAATAGCGATTCACGTGAGTGTAACCGTTATTTTTTAAATATGAGCGTTTTCATTTGTTATCGTCAGATTCCTTGTTGATAAATTCCTTATTATCGGACCAAGTAAAGATCTTTGTATAGCATTCGCAGTGACAAAGTGTGGCAATGTCATCATTAATATAGTTAATGTCACTACCGTGTCTAATGCGATTAAATTTCATTATTTTACCTTTTTTCCAACGCTTCCGCTAGGAGGTTGACATTAATTATGTGTAAAAAAGCGAGAGTTTAAAGTGTTATATGTCATCATTAACGTCAAGTTTCTATGAAAATTTACTCACTTTATTTTATTAAATTCGGTGCAAAATTAGCTTAGACGTACATCACTGGCGTTGCCGCATCGCTGTCGTGGTTAGAACTTTCAATTCATCACTTAATTCTTTTTAAAAAAACCGGCCAAGTGCGAATCGGACTTGCGTTTCTAGGGTTCCATACATAAGTCCGACTCACGCTTGACTGCACATTTATAATAAGTTTTCCTGTCATCTATAGGTAAAGAACTATTTTATGTATTTTTTTCAAATTTTAGAACCAGTAGTTTCGGAGATATTGGGGGGAATGGATATTTTTGGTTATTTTCTTAAATAACTTCGAACCTATCTATTTTAAAATTATAAAAAACATGTCCATCTTTGAGTCACTAATTTACATATGTGCACCAAATTTCAACTTAATTGGTCCAGTAATATCCGAGAAAATAGCCTGTGACAGACGGACAGACAGACAGACGCACAAGTGATCCTATAAGGGTTCTGGTTTTCCTTTTGAGGTACGGAACCCTAAAAATGGCTTCCATCAAATTTATAGTACCTACGAATAATGTATTAATTATTGAGGAAATCTATTTTCACACAATATAATACCGGGTGTGGCCTGTAATATGAGCAAAAAAATTTACTGTAGACTGTACTCCTCATGCTGATCAAGATTTGTTCAGCGACTTTTGAAAATAACTTGTAGTTTGATTTTTAATACACTTTAAAGGTTATTCAAAGACGCAATGTGTTGCGAATTTTTTTATGTTTAAAGCTTGACAAGCAACGTCAATCACAATGATATGACGTGGCGATGGCGTCCATTGAAGATATATTTATTTTGTATGAAAAATATGGAGCATAAATACTTCATCATTTTTAAAAGTTGTTGAACAAAAGTGTCACCGTTTGAGGAGTACAATCTATGTTTTAATTATTTGCTGCATGTTACAGGCCACACCCGGTATAACTGGATGGTATAATTAGATTAGTTCCCTAGTTTAAATTAAAATATCATCTTAACTCTAGGTATTATTCAAAAATCCTTATTTCGTTTTGATTCTGTGTGCAACGCGTCAGTATAGGTATACAGTAAGTATAGGTATTGGATTTTACTACCGAGTATGGTACACTTCACAAATAAATCAAAACACGCGGCATTTCAAAAACTTAGTGATTTATCATGAGCCCGATTTCCATTCGGCAAACGGGGGTCCATTACTCTCAGTCAAAGACAGGACGCGTAAAAAATACCTGAGCCTGCAGAAAGCAAAATTCATAAACACAGAAAAACCCGCTGAAGGCGATATTCGTATTACGAATTTGGAAATTTGGAACTGGAGCGAGCAATTTCACTGCCTTCACTGCAAATTCACTGAAAAAATCAAGACGATTCGAATGACACCTTGTTTGTCAAATTATCATAGTACCTACTTTAGAAGTTATGAGGGAACATACATATAACATATGCAAACCCACATACACACCGGTCAATATCATAACCCTCCTATTTGCTTCGCGGTAGTCGAGTAACAAAATACCTATTAGGTAGGTACTTGTGTTGAAAAACTTGCTGTATTGAAACACATTTAAACTATATACCTATGCAAGT
Organism: Cydia fagiglandana; assembly: GCF_963556715.1. Lineage (NCBI taxonomy): Eukaryota > Metazoa > Arthropoda > Insecta > Lepidoptera > Tortricidae > Cydia > Cydia fagiglandana. The sequence continues at coordinate 19,558,258 of NC_085938.1, forward strand.
ATGTATAATTATATTCAATACAGAGAAGTCATACAAGCAACTTAAATTACGAGGTATAAAATATGCGTTGCCTTTGGGAAATCTTTGAGCCGGTTGTTAGACTGTAGAGTGGTACAGTCGCCATCAGATGTATCGGAGCGATCAAGGCGCTCACAAATATCTGAACACGCCTCTATTTTCAAGGCGTTAGAGTGCGTGTTCAGATATTGTGAACACCTTGGCCGCTCCGATATATCTGATGGCGACTGTACATAGACTAACGAATACTACAAGGGAACGTTTCTTTATGCCTTAACAAATAACACGTATTAGAGATAGATTTTTCAGTAAAAACTAGTTTTCGCCAGGGTACAGCCCAGAGAAAACTTATTTTTAAGGCTTTTTGATAGGATTTATTTATTTGTAAACTTATTCACCACAAATAATTCTGTTAGCAAAGAATTTCTGGAATCTCATTAAACATATCTGTACGGTTATCAGTTATGTGCTTAAATCGTAAGTATTTACCGATGTTTATATATTTTTTCTTCCACATAGCTAAGTGTAGGTACATTTGTTTTAGCTTTAGATCGCGTATCTCTTCGATTCTGTTTTTTTTCTGTCTATTTTGCTTAATTTAATTCCAATTTGAAAGTTTCATTGTTTTAAGTAAATCGTTTTTAGGGTTCCGTACCCAAAGGGTAAAACGGGACCCTATTACTAAGATTTCGCTGTCCGTCCGTCCGTCCGTCTGACACCAGGCTGTATCTCACGAACCGTGATAGCTAGACAGTTGAAATTTTCACAGATGATGTATTTCTGTTGCCGCTATAACAACAAATACTAAAAACAGAATAAAATAAAGATTTAAATGGGGCTCCCATACAACAAACGTGATTTTTGACCAAAGTTAAGCAACGTCGGGAGTGGTCAGTACTTGGATGGGTGACCGTTTTTTTTTTGCTTTTTTTGTTTTTTTTTTTTTGCATAATGGTACGGAACCCTTCGTGCGCGAGTCCGACTCGCACTTGCCCGGTTTTTTTTGAGTGAACTGCACAATCTAACATCGGAAAATCAAACAAGTATATTGCTTGAATTATTCCATTTTATGACGTAGTAAAACGTCATTAATACCGAGTGCAAATTCTCGCAAATTACCTAATGGATGTTACAATCACAAACGGTAACTTTGTAAATTTGTTACAAAGCTCTAGTTTCCAGTCCACGTGTCTAATTATATCTCCAGGCTTCAGGTGACCACAATGTCTGGCATGAATAGAGCTTCCGGCGATAGCCATTCTATTTCCGGTTCCGTTAAGTGGCCGGAAATGAATTCAAAACATGCATTTGCATCAGATCTTGTTCGAATAGGGTAAAGCTTTGTGTAGAATCTTAGTTAAAGGATTATAAGGAGGATAAAATCTAGTTCATTCGGGCTTGAAGTATTCACAAAAAACGTAGGACATAATACAGTGTAAAAATATCCACAAAATACAGTGTAAAACGTATCAGTGGACTGACGCCTTTGATATTTGCGTAAATGCCAACACCGCACAAGAGCACAGAGGGTTGTCAGTGTTGACACAGACTTTTACACAACTGTCCAATACTTAGGGTAACATTCCATTTCTGACCGCAGCTGCACTACTGGTACTGAACGCGTCGGTGCTATTGTCAATTTCCATAGTAAAATGAACAGCCGGCCTAGCCAAGGTTACAATCGCTATCGCTTCGACAACGAAAAGCATTATGTCTCTCTATCACTCTTCCATATTAGCGCGACAGTGACAGTTGCGTTTCGATCGCTACGGAGCGTAAGCGATTGGCATCTTGGCTACGCGGCCAGTAAAAGTGACATTCCATTTCCAACCGCAGCTGCAATACTGTTCATTTTACTATGGAAACGCGTCGCTGTCACTGTCAATTTCCATAGTAAAATGAACAGTATTGCAGCTGCAGTTGGAAATGGAATGTCACTCTAATGCAGCTGTCGTTAGAAATGGACTGTCACCTTTACATTTGACATTTGACACGCTAGCCCAGTAAGTAGTACCGGGCTGCTAACAATGGCGATGTATCCAGCTCGGGTGCACATTGCTAATAAAAACTCGATTACGAGTACCTTACAAAAATATACCGTGATTTCGCAAAAATATGTAACTTCGCCAATTCATTTTTAGTGAAAACCTCAGTGAATCAATGCATGTATATCATATTAGCAGTGGCACCGTGCCAGGCAATATAACTAAAATAATCGTTAGTTTTCTAACACGAATTATTCTAAATTTTAAAGGTGTATCTTTTTAACATTAAATTTAACCGTAGGTAATCTGCAAGAATTCGAAATAGCAACTCTATCGATTCAATACCTACCTTATTAAATTTTTTGCACAAAAGCAGTACTTAATATTGATACACTCCATGCTAAGATATGACAAACATACTTAAGTAGGCATGCATCTTTCACCTTGCTCTGAATGCTACTGTAACACGCCTCCTTTGACTAAACATTTGCGCGCATCTAACACCTCTGGAGTTGCAGGCGTCCATGGGCTAAGGTGACTGCTTACCATCAGGCGGGCCGTATGCTTGTTTGCTACCGATGTGGTATAAAAAAAATTAAATAACTCTTTTCTTAGAAAAATACTATTTTGTAAGTACATTATATAACATAATTAACCTACTATCTTAACACGGACGGAATGTTCTAATAAACTTACAACCTAATACTTACTCGTTTATTTTTTACCCAGTTTTACCTTTTCCTCGACACGTGTAACAAAATCTCCTAATACCCGCCAAATTGCGTTCGTGCTCATTCCTCAGTTAGCTGTCATAAAGTCATCCGACACTTTACGGATATTTGGCTCGATCACTTTACGGCTGAATTCGAAATAGTAATTCCATCGATTCAATACCTTATTAAACAACATAATAATTATGTATTTAAGTTTGAAACGCACCCTTAAAAATTCGTCACTTTTTGTACAAAAGCAGTACCTACTCCTTGCTCTAAAATATATAAATAAAAAATATTTATATAGAAATATTTTTTTAATAGGTATTCAACATTTTTATTTAGTAGGTATCATTCACTTTGATCTGAATTTAACACGCCTCCTTTGACTAAAAATTGCAATTAGGTAAATAACTCTTTTCTTAGAAAGAAAACTATTTAGTAAATACATTACACAACCTACTATGTTTACACGGACGGAATTTTCTAGTAAACTTACAACCTAATACCTACTCGTTTATTTTTTACCCAGTTTTACCTTTTCCTCGACACGTGTAACAAAATCTCCTAATACCCGCCAAATTGCGTTCGTGCTCATTCCTCAGTTAGCTGTCATAAAGTCATCCGACACTTTACGGATATTTGGCTCGAGCACTTTACGGCTGAATTCGAAATAGTAATTCCATCGATTCAATACCTTATTAAACAACATAATATGTATTTAAGTTTGAAACGCACCCTTAAAAATTCGTCACTTTTTGTACAAAAGCAGTACCTACTCCTTGCTCTAAAATATATAAATAAAAAATATTTATATAGAAATATTTTTTTAATAGGTATTCAACATTTTTATTTAGTAGGTATCATTCACTTTGATCTGAATTTAACACGCCTCCTTTGACTAAAAATTGCAATTAGGTAAATAACTCTTTTCTTAGAAAGAAAACTATTTAGTAAATACATTACACAACCTACTATATGTTTACACGCACGGAATTTTCTAATAAACTTACAACCTAATACCTACTCGTTTATTTTTACCCAGTTTTACCTTTTCCTCGACACGTGTAACAAAATCTCCTAATACCCGCCAAATTGCGTTCGTGCTCATTCCTCAGTTAGCTGTCATAAAGTCATCCGACACTTTACGGATATTTGGCTCGATCACTTTACGGCTGAATTCGAAATAGTAATTCCATCGATTCAATACCTTATTAAACAACATAATATGTATTTAAGTTTGAAACGCACCCTTAAAAATTCGTCACTTTTTGTACAAAAGCAGTAAGTACCTACTCCTTGCTCTAAAATATATAAAAAATATTTATATAGATATATTTTTTTTAAATAGGTATTCAACATTTTTATTTAGTAGGTATCATTCACTTTGATCTGAATTTAACACGCCTCCTTTGATTAAAAATTGCAATGAAATAACTGTTTTCTTAGAAAGAAAACTATTTAGTAAATACATTACACAACCTACTATGTTTACACGGACGGAATGTTCTAATAAACTTACAACCTAATACTTACTCGTTTATTTTTTACCCAGTTCTACCTTTTCCTCGACACGTGTAACAAAATCTCCTAATACCCGCCAAATTGCGTTCGTGCTCATTCCTCAGTTAGCTGTCATAAAGTCATCCGACACTTTACGGATATTTGGCTCGAGCACTTTACGGCTGAAGTTTTTACTACGAGCGGGTAATCCGCGCAATTTCCTTTACTCTCTTGGGATAAAAATTATGTGTCCTTAATAGTACGTGACGTCATCAACGCGGGATTGCGAGGTGTGTACAGCGTGAGGTTTTAATTGGATTAGGTGAAAAAAGTTACCTCGTGTTTTGTGTCACATTATCACCGGAAATGTTAGAAAGGCATTTGATTGTCGACAAAATGTATACGGCTAAAATGTTTCTGAGGAAAGTATTTTTTTTTGATGTAGCGATTTTGTCTGGATTATATTAATGTCACGAAATATAAGTAAATGTAAAAATTGTGAGCATGTTAACCTGCTCGCTTTATTTGATTAATTTTAATATTTTGCTTTAAGTAGGTATCCAAATCAAAACTAAACAACACTAATAAGCGTAGCACCACGCATAAACTTTCACAAGTTTCTGTGGCGCATTGTTTTATGGTTTGTGATGTGTAAAAAAAATTGAAAAAAAAGAATGTAGGGACTTGATATTGATTTTTGCCACCTTTTCATTAAGGGCAGATGCGATGAAAACAATCAAACGGAAACTAGTATGGGTACATTTGCAATGGCAGATTTCAACCAAAATCTTAAAAGATTAACTTTTCGTCGATAGAAAAAAAAACAGAAAAAAAGTCACGAAAACATGTCTTGTTTTAATTTATTTTCAGTTGGATATCGTTATCCAGAATGACATATGTAACAGTAAAATTTTATAATATATAATATTATAATAGCTAGTGACAGTGCTGCATCTGACCAGTATTTTTTTAAACACAACATAATTTCCTAGCTTAACACCCCATTCTAAGTAGCCATGCTGACATTTCTAAAACTAGATATAACAAATTTTGATCTCACTGGGTCATTAATTCTTTTAGATTACGTATTGAAAAAAAGAAGCACTAAAATTCAGTTTTGGACACAACAGCTGTTTTCCAGGCGGATAGCGTTAAATTAATTATCTACTAAAGCGCAATACCACGCCAAGCAAACTAGGTCTTAATAGCAAGCTAGGCGATAAATTCGTAGCTAACAAGACAGCTAAGAAGACATTATCGGAAGTTTTATTGCGCTAAAATGGTTTACGGACTAGGAATTTTTATATTCGGTACTTTTTTAACTATTTTATCTCATGTTAGTCTCTTTGCTCAGTTAACTATCCCTTCTCTAGACAAGCACATGCACATGAATAGATTGTGTTAACAGTCGAACCTCTCTGGGTCACATAGTGATTTTTGTATCTTCTACATCCAAAGTGAACCTACGATATTTCCGGACCGATACGACCGACCTTCAAACCTTCAAGAAAAGAGCGTACTCCCATATTAACGGCAACGCGCTTGCAACCCTTCTGGTGTTGCGGATGTCCATGGGCGGCGGTAATCGCTTACCATTAGGTGATCCGTCTGCTAGTTGCCTCCTATATCATTAAAAAAGTGGTCTAAAGTTCCATTGAGTCACTACCTACGGTCGCTAAAATCCATCTAAAATGCATTAGATATAATAATTATGCCAATCGAGTTAAATATTACTCAATAAATGATCTACACAGTTAAGCGAAAACGTTAAGGTAAAATAGCTTTTCAAATTAAAATAGACTCAAAGTGTGAAATAAAAGACGTCGGCAAAACCGTTTAGTTCCCGTTTGAAGACGTCTGACGTCTGTTAATGGTGTGCTCCTTCGTTAGCCTCGCCGACTCTGTAGTAATCCGATTTCATTGCTAGTAACGACAAATTTGCGGTCCGTTGAATCGAATCGGCATTCACACACAGTCCAACGGCTAGATCTCCCTTCTCATTCTGATCACGAATGTTGAAAAGGGATGTTAAGCGATTAAAGAGTACGATATTTGCCCGTACGCCTCAACCATGACGCTAATCTGCTTATGTGGCGGATGCGTGATATGGAATCAGGAAGGCTTGGTTGGCTTTCCAAACAGATTTCGGTCTTACAGTGATATTTGGGGAATAACGTTTTATATCAGACCGGTCTGAATTATAGTTTTAATAGACAGATTTATAGTATTTTGTAAGTGAGTTCTATTTTATAAAGTCCGTCTTTTTTTGATATAGGAGGCAAACGAGGAAACAAATCGTCTGGTAATAAGCAATGCCGTCGCCGATACGGTTTTAGATGTGGACGTGTGCTATGATTTTAATAGTCTTGTCCAGTAAAAACTCAGTGGATATCGTCTTTCATTGAATACCATGGTCATCCACGATTGTAACTAGGATCTAACGTGCTCGATACGCCCACGATTCCCGACATGTATAATTGAATCAATAAACAATTGAATTTCCAAGTCCAATAGCTAGCTTAATAACAATAATATCACTCAGTTACCAGGGATAATGGTAGACCGAACACGTCATTATTGTTATTACCATGTAAGTGTTCTGACTTGATTGATTAGTGGCTCGGACTAGATAGATATTAAATTTATTAATGATAATTGTTAGTGTTCTGTTTGGAAGCGCTGGTGGCCTAGCGGTAAGAGCGTGCGACTTGCAATCTGGAGGTCGCGGGTTCAAACCCCGGCTCGTACCAATGAGTTTTTCGGAACTTATGTACGAAATATCATTTGATATTTACCAGTCGCTTTTCGGTGAAGGAAAACATCGTGAGGAAACCGGACTAATCCCAATAATGCCTAGTTTACCCTCTGGGTTGGAAGGTCAGATGGCAGTCGCTTTCGTAAAAATTAGTGCCTACGTCAAATCATGGGATTAGTTGTCAAGCGGACCCCAGGCTCTCATGAGCCGTGGCGAAATGCCGGGATAACGCGAGGAAGAAGAGATAATTGTTAGTGTAAGGTGTATTCGGGTAATACCGAATGTCGGATAATTCCGAAATTCAGATGAAAATCACCCTTAATTCCATCATAATAAAAGTCTCTTTTCGGAATTATCCGACAGTTTTCGACATTCGGAATTACCCGAGTAAACCTTACAGTAGTACACAGTAGTGTAGTGTACAGTCACGTGGAAAAGAATATAAGTAGAGGGAGAGGTGTTCAAAATTATGCCTACCAGATCCTGCTATTGTATTTGACTAAACCCACTCAATATATCTTATGATCTTTATGATGAATTTAGTTGTTGCCATAATATTAATTTTCTGTTACCAAAATGTATTAGATAAAATGAAATAGAAGTCATAAAAAAATAAGTTCAAAAACTAACGGGTTGGCTTAAAGTAATGAGAATTTTTGTTTTCGGACATAAAGACAAAAAGACAATGGCCATGGATTTCTGGATGTTATATTGAAGAACTATGCAATATCCAACATTAGAACCAAATTCAAGAATGAAGTAATTGGCCTCCCTTGTGTTAGTTTACGTAACATGCTTCTGACCGTTTGCTTTTCACTTTGGACAAACTACCAAGTACTCTCTGACTGATCGTTTTGTAATTACACGGTAAAATTTATTTTATTCTATAATATTTTTGCCTACTATCGCAATATACATATCAGAGTATATAATATTTGCCAAAATTCTTCGATTGATTTAAGTCTTGGGGATATTCTAGGGTTGGAAACGTTTAGTCGTTTTTCCGCGAGAGCCTAAAACCAGTTAAAAACGTCATTGCATACATTTTACCAAAATATGATACATAAACAATTTTCTCTAAATATCAATCAGTTGCAGATTTCATGAAAATGTTAATCAGTTAGCAATTGTGAATGATGGCATGATATAGATAACAAGCTAATATGCCGAAATAATTAAAATTAACGGCAATAAAACAGTTATGGAATGTAAATAAAACGTTGTCCAAAGCATGACGCAGAGGGTTTGAACACAGTTATGAGAAATCGGATGTGGGAGATGTTATAGTATATATAATGTTTTCTTGTAATTTAAAATATGCTCTTGTTTGTCACTGTAAAATTTCGAAAACCCACAGCTATTGTCTTTTTTTTTTATATTTCCGAAAACGAAAATTCTCATTACTTTAAGCCAACCCGTTAACACCCGACTACTGCAAATCGCACTCTAAAAAGTATGAAACAAGATAGAATTCTTATCTAAAAATTATCGAACAGGGAATATTATAAATGTTACCATTTTTTCAATAAAAAAATACAACGTAATATAATTTACTATTTTTTTATATATTTACAGAGAGTCAGAGGATCGCCGTGGTCGTATGCCACGATTATAAACTTTAAAGTAAAGTGGCATACGACCACGGCTATCCTCTGAATCTCTGTAAATACATACTCGTATATAAAAAAAATAGTAAATTATATTACGTTGTATTTTTTTATTGAAAAAATGGTAACATTTATAATATTCCCTGTTCGATAATTTTTAGATAAGAATTCTATCTTGTTTCATACTTTTTAGAGCGCGATTTGCAGTAGTCGGGTTTTAGTTTTTGAACTTATTTTTTATTTAATTAATTTTGGGGTCATGATTTCGTTACTAACTATTTGAAGTCACTTGATATTGCTTTTGCGAGGGCGTCCGCAGTACAGAAATTCATGCAGAGAGCCGCATATATCGGGCTACGCCCGACTCTCGAGTACAGCGAGCCTAGTATGTCGAGCTGCGCCCGACATTTTTAGTATGAGGGCGCCTTCGGCGCCCGGCTTTGGAACGCGTACGGCGAGCCTCGTACGTCGGGCTGCGCCCGACTCTTTTAGTATGAGGGTGCCTTCGGCGCCCGGCTTTAGAACGCGTACATCGGGCTACGCCCAACTCTTTTAGTGTGAGGGCGCCGAAGGCGCCCGGCTTTGCAACGCGTACAGCGAGCCTCGTATGTCGGGCTGCGCCCGACTCTTTTAGTATGAGGGCGCCTTCGGTGCCCGGCTTTGGAACGCGTACGTCGGGCTACGCCCGACTCTTTTAGTGTGAGGGCGCCGAAGGCGCCCGGCTTTGGAACGCGTACAGCGAGCCTCGTACGTCGGGCTGCGCCCGACTCTTTTAGTATGAGGGCGCCTTCGGCGCCCGGCTTTGGAACGCGTACAGCGAGCCTCGTACGTCGGGCTGCGCCCGACTCTTTTAGTATGAGGGCGCCTTTGGCGCCCGGCTTTGGAACGCGTTCGTCGGGCCACGCCCGACTCTTTCCGTATGAGGGCGCCGAAGGCGCCCGGCTTCGGAACGCGTACAGCGAGCCTCGTACGTCGGGCTATGCCCGACTCTTTTAGTATGAGGGCGCCGCTTTGCCGCGTACAGCGAGCCTCCTACGTACAGCGAGCCTCGTAAGTACAGCGTGCCTCGTACGTCTCTTGTAGGGAATGTAGGGCTGTTTCCTACATTTTGGCTGATCTGGACTTCTATACCTATCCACTTTATAAAATATTGCAGATCATTAAAAAACACCATGTATGTAGTGGCCAAACAAATCGGGTAATACGCGGATAGAATTCAGAGCGCTTATAGATTCGTAGTTCGAATTACCTACCCGATAAATTAATGTTTTATCGGGTTCATGTAAGCAAAGCCGGGTGCAAAAGCTAACAATATGTATATATTTGAAATGTGCTAATTGAGCTCTTTCAAATGATATACAACACGCCATCATTACTTATTTTTATTTTTTGGTTCGTGCCTTTATGACCTCTAGAGGGCGCCGTGTTCCTTTTTTTGTGACGTCATATAGCCTATAACCAGCGGACGCTTAAGACGATTCGAATGACATATCGTTTGTCAAATTATAATGCGTACTTTAGGAGTTCTGAGGGAACAAATGAACATACATACATACATACCCACATACATACCGGTCAAAATCATAACCCTCCTTTTGCGTTGCCGTAGTCGGGTAAAAATTAAATGTTCCATAGAAAACAAACAAAGGTAGGTACTTACAAAGTTTGGTAATTGTTGGGATTTAATTTATTATATCGTTTACAAAAGCTTTTCGAAATAAATTATCAAGTGCTATTAAAATGACTTTACATCACCAAACTCATCAATCAATATCAATCCCAAACTTGATCAAATCAAAACACCATCACAACCTTAAAAATGCCAATACCGAAAACAAAAGCCGCTCAAGATTCATCAACAAGCAATAAATTACGTATGTAATCAAAGTCCCAGTAATTGACAATCATCGCCTCCAGACGGCTCGGGGCGCGATTTGCTAATCACGAAATATAAGTTTGTCGCCTCGGAGTTGGATTTATCCATTTTGTTAATTGAAGTGTCAGGCGAGTCACGCGAGAGACCAATTAAGGCGCAACAGCTTGTCAGACTGACATGAATTGAGTGGCTGTGTCACGAATTCCCAATGAGGGATGATCTGAGGTGTGGTTTTTATAGAATTGCCGCTCTTTTATTGTTTCTCGTTAAGTTATCGGGCTGCTAAATGGTTTCTTTATTCTTCGTTCCTTATTTTGCTAGGGTCTTCAAATAATGTGAATCCTCCTCCTCCACCATTACACACACCATTCCTACACCATTGTTTGCTCCTTGCTCCAGCATTATATCGGTAAAGTAACTAATGCTACCTAAAATGATCAGTATCCCTGATGTTGGCAGCGCTGCAATTTAGCTAACGGTAGCCTAAAGTGTTAAGGTCAGACGATCTCAATATAATGTTCTTGTTTAGGTGTTTTTCTCGACCTTGGTGTATATCGGTGGATGCTGTCTGGGCAGGGATGGACAGAGGCCTATTTTAGTGGGCACTTACGTCAGGCGTGGCTCACTCCGCGATTTCGTCGCTTTGCTACAGGTAGCTAAAAGTACATCCGTTCCACCCCAATATTGGGGAAAGCCATAAGCCGCGCGTGGCGCTGTCGCCACCTAGCGGCCATATCTGTGCTGATCGTAACAGACTCGTATTGTTAGAGAGTGAGTCTTATGTACCTAGTACAATTATTTATTCTGTGACTACGTATACATCGATCGAGAGAACTTAAATTGTATTTTATAAATAAAATTACTAAATATTTTTGCATGAATGTCGGAAAATGACACTTATGTCCTAAATTAATCTGCCACTCTGCTTTAAAAAGGTTCACGCTTTAAAATGTGTGGAAAAGCAAGGCTTTATCCGCACTGCACCTAAAAGCTATTTTATATGCCATATCATTCCTAGAAGCTTTGTAATATTTTTACTATTATAGTAAACTTTTTACAGCTTTAACAGCTCAACTTATTGAATGTATATTTTTTTACGGAAAATCAACGTAGTACCTGGTTTACATCTGTTTTGTTTTTGCTACAAAGTACTACACCATACATTTTAAATATAATAAGCATTCCATACTATTTCCTATAGTGCAGTTACTTCTTAGTTAAAAAAAGAAACTATATGTTGAAACTAGTAGTTTTTGACAGCAAGAAGTACAGCCCAATCATTGTGAGTGCAGTGCGCACGACGTCGCGGTTGGTTATTTTTAAAGACGTTTCTCTCAGAGCTTTCTGCCGTAACGAATTTTCTCAAGATTTTATTTCCCATTTTATTCCACATTTCACATTTAGTCTGTGTAGGTAGTTTTCATATCATTTATGTTGTTTTAAATATAGCTCTTTGTATGTGTGTACCTATCTATTTTTATGATCAAAAAATGTGCTATTAAATTATTTACAGAATAACATGCTTCCTTACCTTACTCTTTGCATCAAAATAACGGTAGGTACACAATGATATATAATTACACTTAGCATTGTTTCATTTTAGATAATAGAAAGTTTGGACGGAACCCTCGGCGTTCGAGTTAAATGAACTCGCAACTAACCGGTTTTTTTTATAAGGCAATATATTTTGCAATCACGTAACATGACAATATTATTATGTTAAATCACATATACAAGTATCTGTGGTGCAACACAATGATCAAGTAAAATATCGTTGAAAGTTAGTCGAAAAGGTTAGCTCAAAGAGACCCCTTAAAGGAATAAGTTCGCGGTTGTACACATTTATTGTATTATCTCTGTGTTATGTAAGTACTTGTTTTGTTGGCAAACGCAATGATCAAGAATTTCTCTTTGAAATTTTCGAATTTCCATCTTGAAAAGGGTCTCTTAGTACATGAGAGGCTTTCAATCCTATAAATGTACGTCAGCACCGTCGTCGTATATTTCTAGCCAAGTGCAAATGCTAAACGATTTATCTTGCACCTCGGCAAACCACAAACTAGCATTAGGTATTCAACAGCAAGACATCACTATTGGCGTACGGCCGTAGAGATTAATCTACATTCATGACCAAAACGGATCGTGACGCCATTTCGCCGGTCGGACCTATTTCCTGCTTATAGTCAACACGGAGACAGGGAACGTGCTCGGATCAACTTGGGCTGAACTGGCATGTAATCTGGCAATTCCCGCCAATATCCGTTAGGATGTACCTTGCTATCAATTCTTAACATGTAATAAAGATAATATTTTCACCTACGGGCGTTTTAAACTTTCCGTTATCGCGTTGCTGACCGAACTGATATTTCTTCAGTTGCTGACAGAACTTTATAAATAGTTTTACAAGATTTTTTTGCAGTTGAGAATTTAAGGTCCCAAAATTAGTCCTGTTATTCGATTAACGTTATATTAGTTTATTGTTCTAATAAAAACGTACATTATAATATAATTTACATTCTTGAGAGTATTAAATAAGCATATTCGAATGTCTTTTTGCACGTGGAAATGAAATTAAATTTGGGTGTGTAAACACGTGGAAAAGCGATTTTTTGCTAAGCAGGAGCTTCAATGCAAAATAATACCTATGAACGAATGGCGAAGCGAATAGGGACAAAACCAAGAATGATAATTTCATAAAAATTTACACCGAGTGGGCATGGACTTTAAATTCAATTTTAGATTTAGATATCACATGTAAGTAGTGCATAATTGTTTTCCATCGTATTTTCTCGAAAACGTTCGTATTTGTCATACTACTTCTGTCAACCTCAGTACTGTATGTACCGAGACTGAATGAAATAGCAAGACACGTTCATACGTTATCCATGAAAAAACTATGGAAATTATTTTGCACCATGCACTACATTTGTAAAGGCTGGCACTTTAAATCCAAACGAACGAATACCGACGAATAAAACGACAGCGTTATTATAATAATATTTTAATAAAGGATAATTTATTCAATAAAACTCTTTGTTAGCAGCCCGATATAACGAACGGGAAATGGAATATTGATGCTATTGAGATTGGTTTTAAGCGCTTCTTAATTTTGTAGTTTAAAATTGCTAACCGAACCATCGACGAAATATTTAACACAAATTCTGCCGTATTCGAACTTCAAGATATTCGCAAGAGACGACACGTACTAGATCCATTCTAGATACTTTATAGTTTAGATATCAACTAGGTCTCTTTTGCAGCGCAATTCGGGCAACCAATGTCACTATATTACATAGAGTAAGATATCTATTAGATGTGAATTAAATCTCTGTCATATCCTGTGGAAATCGTTCAAGAGTACAGGTTAGATCTTAAACATATCGTTATCGTGTCTTTGAGTCTTTGTGATGTCTAAAAGATATCTAATAGATGTCTATTTCAAAATCCGAATCGGGCCCTTAGTGCGTGTGCGTGTGTGTGTATGTAGCTCGCGCTGGCACTGAAGTGTATTTTACATGTATTGTGTTAAACGGGAATTGAGATTCTGTAGTTAGTAGTTTAATTCTCTGATCTGTAAATATATTTATTATATATGGAAATGAAATGTAGCTATAATATTATAGCGACATTTTTTCATGTATATAGTGGGCCATTATTTATTAAGACGATCATTATTGTGATACTCTTGTAAAATGTTTATAAAATAGCTTAGTATTTTTGCACAATTTTAAACCGGAAACAGCGAGAGAAGTGGATGTAAATTTTATTCATTCAGTAGCGGCACGTCTAAGTTTATTTACATTGTAATCATGTTTGTGAATGAAAATGCAAGAAATAGTTGCACACAACATGTAGGTATTATTTAAATAAATAGTTAAGTAGGTAGGTAATACTTTGTTGACCCATTTAGGTATTATTTGCATTATATAGTTGGTAATGACGCCACTTTACATAATAGCTTTATACAGGATGGAACATTACTAGAGACTGAGCTGAAAGGATTGTGTTATCTAAGGGATCTACAATCGAGTTATTATACCTAATCGTTAAGCTGGATTAACAAGTAAAACAAAATCATTAAAATGAAATAATTATGTTTATATCAGTGATACTACACCCTGCCACTACAAAGTTTTGAATTGACACATGTCATTAATTTGACTTCACATTCGATGCTCGGATCTAACTTGCTAGATTGCAGATTTTTGCGCTCATGTTTAACAAACTGTATCTCAGAAACGGTTAGACATATTAACGTGATTAGTAACTGAAAAATAAAGTACGTAGCCTAAAAACAATTCCCCGTTTGCATAAAAGTCCCTCGTTCTGTTCCACCTGATATACTAAGTTATAAATTAAATATTTAATCACAAATCTCACTTGCTCTAGTCGTTGTATTTTATATACCTACGTAAAAAAATTGCTACCTACTTAAATGTAACTTTCCAAAATGTTCTTGTATCGAATAATTAAAAAAGAACTACTACTTACTATTGTTCGCAGTTGTGGAGGCCGATTCGGAATTTATAACTTTGTTACGAAACTGTTATAAAATAAAAAATTTAAATCATTTATTTCAGAAGACAGGTTCCATAATATGGTTTGTAACACTTAACTTAACAACTATATTAGACTATTTGTAAAAAGGACACGAGAGAAAAAGCACATTAAAATCAAAAAAACTAAAATTAAATTAAAATGTTATGAATTTGATCTGTTCGCCGTCAACAATGTAATTCAGCTGTCAACAGTGACATTTCTTAAACCAGAAATTTAAGTTGACAGATCGTGTCAAAAACAAATCCAGATCGAATTGAAAACCTGTTAAGACAATTAGGTTACGGCTTCTGATTTGATTGAATTTATCAATACCATTTGTAAACAAATATCAAACTTAATTTAAGTTTCAAAGATATTCATATTATTTGAATACTTATAAAATATAAATTACTTTCGCTCCAATTTAAATTATTAAATGCAATTTGCTCAGGCGAACCTTTCCACACAATAGTTCCATCGCCTACAGTGTTAACTGTACATCGGTGGACCTTATGCCTCTTGTAATAAGGTCCACCGATGAACAGTTAGGAGTGTTGCAGTTTGTACTAACTTTGGATCAATCACAAATAAATTTTCTTACTACTTAGTTCAAAAACGCGAAAGTTTCCATTCACAACTAGTTCGAATAGACTGGTGAACCCATAGACTAGGAATCCTCTAGACCGAGCATATTCGCGCTACCCCCTCCGCCACGAGTCAAAAGTGTCTTTGTGTGACTTCCATGTCTTTGAACGGACCAATCACGGCACGGGACTTCGCTCACCTCGTCCCGCGCACCCGCGCATTTTTGGCATCATCGGTTGCATTAAATAATTGATCCAAACTCGGTCTAGAGGATTCCTAGTTTACGGATGAACCAAAGTTTGATGTGGAGTTGTAATGAATTTCGTTAAATATTACTTTACTTTTTGTTACTTTCGTTTAGGTACAATTCGATTTCTCGTTAACACAACGCTCACGAAACTTACTTAAAAGCATTGTTTGTTGAATATTGCAAAGATGATGAATATTTGAGATGTTATCAAATATAATATTATCAAAGTTTTAGGCCATGAATTAATAAAGCGTAGAATTATCACCAGCCACAGAACATCAATCTGCCTCTGTGGATATTTTGGTATAAATGGATTTTGCTAATACATAGAGACTATAGTGACCCGCCCCGGCTTCGCACGGGTTACACAAAAGCTTAACAAATTATACACCTAAGCCTTCCTCAAGAATCACTCTATTGATAGGTATTGATGGGTGTTGATAGGTGAAAACCGTAGTTTCGTAGTTTTTGAATTAATCGCGAACAGACAGGTACACACAAACAGACAGACGCGGCGGCGTGGGTGTTTGTTTTAAAGTGACATTCCATTTCCAACTGCAGCTGCAATACTTTTCATTTTACTATGGAAACGCGTCGCTGTCACTGTCAATTTCCATACAAATACAAATACAAATACAAATACTTTATTAATAACGCCAAGTTACATGTCAGGTACAGTCTATATCGAATTTAAAGTTAGATAAATTAAATTGAATTGGATCATTATTTGATTTAAATATTACAGTAAAACATTAAAATACTGACTAGAAAGTTATATAGTAGGGAGTTCGTAGGACTCGTTTACAGAATAAAATATATGACTAAGAAGCCACTTGCGTAATCTAGCTTTGAAGACCACCGCAGAAGTTGCATCTCTTTTTATTTCGTTAGGTAGTCTGTTATACACAGACGGGCCCGAGATGTATACCGACTTTTCTGATTTGCGCAGTTTGTGTGCGGGAGTGACGAGGAGATGGGCAAGCTTGTTGCTACGCATCGCGCGGGATTCGTTCACACCTCGTTGTCTAAACGCATCGTAGTGTTTATATGTAAAGATAGCAACTTGGAAAATGTGCTCACAGGGAAGAGGCAAAATATCCAATTCTTTAAATAACTCCCTGCACGACACGTCATCAGGCACACCCACAATAGCGCGTACCGCCCGCTTCTGCATCCTGAAGACTCGATCGGCATCGGCAGCACGCGCCCACAGCTCCACACCGTAGGTGATGAGGCTGTGGACGGTCGCAAAGTAGCACGATAGCACGACGCTACGGGACGCGGTGCCCGCGAGGCGACGGAGCGCAAAGCATGCTCGGCCAAGCCTAGAGCATATCTCATCGATATGTTGGTCCCAGATGAGGCCGCTATCTATTTGGAAGCCTAGTAGTCTAGCCGATTGGACCATCTGCAGGGCGGTTTGTTCAGCAGTGACTGAGTACGGCGACGGCGCCGTGCCATTGAGCTGGAATGTGAGGTAACAAGTTTTATCTCTATTTAAGGCTAAGCCGTTCAGTCTAAACCAAAACTCAAGCCTCTGGACTACGGAGTTTAACTTGTGTTCCAGTTCTCGCGTGGTCGGCGCAGTAACTATGGCGGCGACGTCGTCTGCATACATATATATCTCTGCGTCGTGTATTGCGGTGGGCAGGTCGTTGAGTAGTAAACTGAACAGAGTGTTCGACAGGCACGAGCCTTGCGGCACGCCCATCGCATTCGTCATCTCAGATGATGTGATCTTTCCGTTTTCCGCAACAACGACCTGCGAGCGGTGAGACATGAATGATGTTAGCAGGGACAAGGCCGGGCCGCGAATACCGTAGAAACTCAGCTTGTCAGCTATGAGCTGGTGGTCTGCGGTGCCAAATGCGCGCGAGAGGTCGCAGCATAGCAGCGCTACGTGTTGGCCCGCTTCGCGCGCGCTCAGCACGCGCCACACCACTTCGCGCACCAGGTCGGTGGTGGCGCGCCCCGCCCTGTATGCGTATTGTCTCTCAGTCATCACGTTGCACTGTTCGATAATAGTAAAATGAACAGTATTGTAGCTGCAGTTGGAAATGGAATGTCACTCTTATTTATAAGGTGTATTGATACCATACCCGTCATTTTAGCTTCACGTATTAACTGTAGTAATTAATTAATTGTACGTAATTAAAATTGTAGCGTAATTTGTCAATTACTGGTCACTGTTTAATAACTGGCCACCTTATACTTAAAATGAAATATGTTCACCTATAAACAGAATTCATTTTAGTATAAGGTGGTTACTTATTGAAGGGTGGCCGTTTATTAAATTGACATTCCATTTATTTTTAGTATGAGGTGGCCAGTTATTAAACAGTGGCCAGTAATTGACGATTAACCCTATATGGGTATATGCAACCCCCTGCAACCCCATTCGAAATAAAATCATTTTTTGATTTAAATAATTAAATACTAATAACGAATTAAACATGTCCCACAATCAAATTGTTTACAATGTCAACAAATTCTATGTGAAATTAGAATAAATTTAACAAATTACTAGTACGTACCTGTCACTGTAGGTTTAGCCAGATGTTGAGCAAATGTTTATATTTCGGAGGGACGAATCACTCGAGGGACGAGTGGGTTGAGCCGCAACTGATGTTTACAGGTACATGGGAATTTGCATTGACAAGGTAGGAAGGCACCATGGAGGTTACCGTGAGGCCGGCTTTGCATTTACCTACTGATCACTAAGAAACACAACTGAGGTACCAGAGGCCATAGATATCAGTTTAATGTTTGTATTACCCAGCTAAACTTGTCGGCTTTTGATATTGAATTTAATATTATTATTAGAAAATGAATTTAGTTTTAAAACATTTCAAATTAGCATAACTAAGTAAAAACGTCTAGTCTGTAAACTTATAATTATGTAGTAAAGATAAATCATGAATAGTTATCATGAAAATCATCATTTCAATAAAAATTAACTCAAGAATCAAATTTTAAAATGGGTTACTAAACTTCATGTCATTTTTTAAATAATTTTCTCGAAAAAAAAGTCAGTGCATCAATCTGATTCCTAGGTAGGTTTACATGCAAAAATGTTTACTAAAGTTACATAATACGTTTATTTTGAAAGCGAAGTTTTAAATTGCCACTTATTCTGGTCGGATTATTGTCAAAGTTTGTACGTATTTGGCAACAAAGTTATTTGCTCTTCATAATAATACAGTATTATACCAGTGTTTTTACCAAATTTCAAAATGTTTACCTACTTATATTTACATGTAAGTGAATTTAAACATGTTTTTGACTAACAAAAAATCCAAAAAATTTATAATAAGGAAAGTTATAGGAAAGAGAAAACAAGTAAAATGAATTTTAATTGACAAAAACATCCAATTTGATATATTATTGATATCCTCTCTCAAAACGACCCTCAAAGAAATTAATGCTACAAGACAAATAAATAAAAAATTCGAAAATTCATATTACAGCAATTTATTTTATTTTATTGATGAAAATGTTTACATGACATTACAGCTAAACTAATGCGTCACGAAACTTACGACTAAAATCGATAACAATACTTATAAGAGCAACAATTATAACAACAATAACTAACAGCACATTAGCAATATAATATAACCTTGAAAACATATTCATATTCATCTCGTTTCGTTGTTTAGAAATTAAATTTAAAATTATAATATTCATAAATCAATAATGTATGGTTGTATGCAATACTAAAACTAATACTCTGGTCGAGTAGGGGAGACCGAGGTGAGTTTTGACAGAAGAGAGTTGGGATTTTTTGGAATCTAATGACTGTTAGCGAGCTCGCAATAGTGTGCGTTGGTTAGCTCGTAACTTGAACTAACAAACGCGCGCTATTGCGACCTTGTTTTTAGTTAATAGATTCCACAAAATCAACGATGTCACAACTCTCGTCTGTCACAACTCACCTCGGTCTCCCCTAATTTAATCGATACCGAGCGTATATTTTACTAATAGAAAACATTTCACCCTCAATGTAACATGTTGCTTCTATTTTACGTTTGGTCTAATACTAGTAATTAATGTTCGGTATTAAATTACCTACAATTAGGGGGTTGTACAAATTATTAGGATGCTTAATTTGCTATTATTATCATCATTATTTATGAACCAATACGCATAATAAGCCTTATTTATGCATATCTTTATGAATATTAAGACAATGCACAACGATCGTATAGGTAGACAGGTAGGCATATTAAGATGGTGCTAACGCAAAAATTTAGTTATTATATTGAATTTATACACGTTTTGATAATACAAGAACAAATGCCCTGCAAAAAATCACACCGAAACTAGACTATATTTACTCTTTAATGCCGCTGCCAGTAGGTATATTTGGCTTATGCCCCAGGCAGTGGTGGATTTGCAGTGTTAGTAGCCGCCCCCTTTTCAGCACCCATCATACAGGCTGCATAATGTCTTGCCGCTCTAGGCCCGGGCCTACTGGGCCTTACGGCTCGGCCACGACCTCGAGCGACTTGCGACGGCGGGAGTGATAACCATAGGTTGGAGCGAAAGGTCGCTGTGTCACGCTCCAACCTATGGTTATCGCTCCCACAGTCGCAATCTCGCTTGATGTCGTGGCCGAGCCGTTAGGGCAAAACCGCCACCGGCCCCATCACGCCTCCTCTTAAATTTAGATTTATAGTATTTAATTTGTTTAAGTTTGGACTGTACTTACCTATATTTTCATTTTATTCACCTAATAAATCATACACAATAAAATTCATACAACCGTAGGTACATACACGTCAAGTTAAGGATGACTCACGTTAGACCGGGCCGTGGCCGGGCCGAAGCTTCCGGAGCTTCGTTTTCAATGCAATTACCAATCAGCCGTCATAGAAATTGACATGCCGGACGCCTAGGCACCGGCACGGCCCGGTCTAGCGTGATACAACCTTTAAACGGACAGTGTGGTCGGCCCTTTAGCCTCGAATCAGCAGAACACAAACCTCACAAATGACGTATTTAAACCCGTCCGTAATTATATTGTAAAATTCAATTTACCTTCGGGTGGGTCTGTCTGATAATTTACCATTCTGCGTATTTCTCTCAAATTGTTGATTGAACCGACAAGAAACTACAGGGTTTGTTTTGGCCCACGCAATTGCGTTACTTTTGAATTAGATTTACGCTGCTCTGATAACAAACATTAAAGGGAAATTGAGTTATTAAATGAAAATGAAGGTTGGAAATAATAACGCAGATGGAGATATTTGATAGCGGAGATCAAAATGAAATTAACCAGCCTATTTTGGTGTTTATAATGGCAATGGCTTTTGGTGATATTGTCGGGTTATTTCAGGATCAAAATGATAGGACGCTTATTAAACTGATTGCTTACATTTACTTTGTAGGCTTTGTCTAAATTGGACTGCTTATTACAATCTAGAAGACTTGTACATTTGAGAATAATAAAGTTATAGCCCTCTGCGATGTTGACTTTCAGCCATCTTAGATGTCGCTTTTGTCGGCCCATCTGTATCGAATCTAAATCTATCGGAAATTAAATACCGTTTACAGATACCGTTTATGGATACCGTTTTATTATCCCAGCGTTTAGTCCATCACACATCCAAAAACCTAGTTCATTTTAGTACCTACAATTAGGTGGCGTTGTTTCATCACAGAGTTCATAAGTGCTTGTTGCTAGGCCTACATGAATAAAGTATATTAAAAAAAAAAAAAAAACAACCGTTGTACTGTGCGGACGTGTTTTTGACTCCTTCCCTGTATTTATTGAATTTAATTATTGATACGGCTTCAAAATGACACAAAACTGTAGTGCGTGCGGTATCGATGTTACGGACAAACTAAAAATGCAGTGTACTCGCTTAAATTGCATGAAAGTGTACGACATCGAATGCCTTGGAGTGCAACCACTGGACTTCGACTTATTTATGGAGGGTCTAAAACAACCGTGGGTATGCCCGGAGTGTGTTTGCTCGAAACCTACACGTATTGACTCCAACACTCCAGTACGAGGTACTCCAGAACATCGACAACAATTCCCGATAAGTACAAATGTCAATACTTACCGCGGTAACCGCATCAAAACAACACAACCATCACTAATACATGATCACGACGTAAACACCGGTCAAGACAGTATTTTGGCTGAGTTGAGAGAGTTACGATCCGAGTTAATTAGCAGATTAGACACTCAGACACACATAATTACAAACATCTACCATGTATGTCAGGCTACGAGCGAGCAGTTGCATGATTTAAAGTCCACCTTGCAAAACAATACTACTGCTAACAAGACATTAGAACAACAACTAGATAAACTATCGATTACCACTCAACAACTTGATAAGTTCATAGCAGAATCGAAAGGCATAGAAAAAAGTATTAGATCGTGTAACCAAAACAAGAAGTGCAATACTAACGGGGCGCGGATACAAACTGCAGGAGCAAGCGCAAGCGCAAGCGATTCGGCCGTGGCCAGTACCCACTGTATGCAGAATAATAGCGAGAGTTGGGCCACAAAAACGGCGGCGGCGGGCGTTACAGTTTGCGTGGGGGTCCCATTAACAGATAAGATGCAAACTACTGGGTTAAATACTTCTACATATATTAAAGATAAAAACGAACTAATAAGCTCAAATACGTTACAAGTTACGCTAACTCAGAGTGACACGACTAGAAACAAAAAAAACCCCTACATCCGTACAACCGTCAACTTGTTCCACCAAAGTACTATCGCACTCGTCAGGAAATGAGCATGCAAATAAGAATACTGGAACAAGTAACACTCAAGGACTCGAGACTCATAGAAAGGAAAAAGGTACATCTCACCTCAAAAATGTTCAAAGAGGTAGTAACAAGAGCATAACGGATATTATGGCTATGGAACGAATGAAATATTTGCACGTATGGCGATTACAAAAGGATACCACTGTAGAAAATTTAACTATGTATATTAAAAAAATATGTGGCTCCCAAGTTAATTTAAAAGTAGATAAGGTAACGCAAAAGAAGGATAGAGGTTATGCTTCATTTATAATAAGTGTATCGGAAAGCGATTATGATAAATTAATAAATCCGGATATCTGGCCTTTGAATACCGAGTTCAGCGAGTGGATCTGGTTTCGGAGAACAACGAGTAAAACAAAAGAAGGAAGATAATAGGATTTACATTTTTTACCAAAATGCACGAGGTTTACGAACTAAATTGAATGATTTTAGTAGTAATATAGATAGTTCAGGTGCAGATTTATTTGGAATCACGGAATCTGGGTGCAATACCTCCATAGAAGATGCAGAAATTATCCCACCAGGGTACCAAATTATAAGGTGTGATCGAGCGGATGGGCGAAAACACGGCGGCGCGCTTATCGTGGCCACACACCGGTTTGAGCTACGGCCGGTCGCGATGCCGAGTGACGTCAATATTGATGACTGTGCGTTTGAGTTGGTAGGCGCTGCAGTTTATCTTAATAATAGATAGGGTAAACCCTCCAGTGAATGAACACCCCCCAGTGAATGAACAAAATCACGTTTTTTGTGTAAAATAAGAAATATAGCAATTTCTTCCACTTGTCTTATTTTTTTTCTTATTAACAATTCTATTTCCTATGCAATGACAACCCGTAATAAATTTATTTTCGACCAGTTAGGATGTGAGTGGCGTTTGAACCTTACGTATTTCTGGATTTGAAGTTTTGTATGGAAATATTAGATCCCAGATAAGAACAGTGTACGTTTGGAGCAACATATGAAGTGCTTATTTAATCTTTACCGGTACAAAGTTTAGTTATTTGGTTAGATTAAGAGTTGAACCTTCTATTTATGTACACTTTGTCGGCGTATAATGCGGTTAAGTCTTTATTTTTGATAGTTCCATTACTGGCTCATCAAATGTTCTGAAACCAGTAAATGAACAGTGTGTTCATTTACTGGTGTCGCGTAGATTTCATTTTTTTCCCAAATGTATATGTAAACGCAATCCTATTGAGCTTGTTTTTTGTGATTCTGCATAGAAAACGATTCTGATTCATTTAGCCAGTATTGGAACAAACCAAATTTCTATAGTCCATTTACTAGATTTGTCATGCCTATGTATGAACAATACAAAATTTGGCTTGTTCATTTATTGGATTTCTACTAATTCTATGTATGAATAGTGTAACCATGAACAATGCAGTGACAAGTTTATTATTTTAAGCATTATTTGGTGAGCATGACCCCTTTTCATCAAAATATGCACGTTGGTTCTTGTTTTAATGGTTGATTTTATTTTTTCCTTTTAATATGTAACGGGTTTCTATGTTATTGGTGAATAACCATCATTTTATTACATTCTAATCGATTCGAAGTCAATATGGAGGGATAAAAAGATATTAAACGCTATCGCTATACCTATTAAAACTAGATTTTGCCCTGTGCGCGGGGCCCGAGGGCCCCGCGGTACGCGTGTTGTTTGCTGTTGGTGCTGTTGTTGATGTGTTGTTGTTGGTAATGTTGTTGTTGCTGTTGTAATTGTGTAGTAGTTTGTTTTCCAAAGGGAAAATTAAATGAATTTCTACTTTTGCTAAGACGAAAAGATCCGCGTGAGAGCACTTCATTCCCGCAGCTCGGCCTTCGGCCTCGCGTGCTTGGGAAATCGAAAGGGACGCTCCGGGCCTTCGGCCCTACGCGGAGCTCGGCCTTCGGCCTTCGCTGGGTTTCGAAGCTCAGCGTCGGGCCTTCGGCCCGCCGCTTCGCTTATTAAAACACTTGGAGGGTTGGTTTTGCTTTGGGGCGTAAGCGGGAAGTTGGAGCTTAAACACGACCCAATAGTAAAAGTGTCTTGACAAGCTCACGTCGGGCCTACGGCCTTCGGCCTTCGGCCCGCCGTTTCGCTTGTCTAAGACACTTTTCCTATTGGGTCGTGTTTAAGCTCCAACTTCCCCCTCTCGTGTGACGCTTCGGGCCTTCGGCCCTACGCGGAGCTCGGCCTTCGGCCTTCGCGAGCCTCGACGCTCCGCCGTCGGGCCTTCGGCCCGCCGGCTTCGCTTATCAAGACAGTTGACTTTGTAGAACGCTTGCAGGAACTGCATTCACGCAGCTCGGCCTTCGGCCTCGCGTTTCGGGAGTCGGGGTGGAGGCTCCGGGCCTTCGGCCCTCCGCCGGGGTCGGCCTTCGGCCTCCCGGCCTGAAGCTCGCCCTTCGGGCTCGCTTAACACACTTTTTGTATAGGATTTTGCTTTGTTCGTCGTTCCCGCAGCTCGGCCTTCGGCCTCGCCCAAAATTACTGGGGGTGGGGCACGCTTGGACATTCGGGGTCAAGCTCCGGGCCTGACGGCCCTCCGCGAGGTCGGCCTTCGGCCTCCCAGCCTGAAGCTCGCCCTTCGGGCTCGCTTAACCTACTTGGAAATTTGAATTTGGCCCGTGTCCGCCGCCATTTTGGATTTTTCCAAAAATTTTTTTTCACATGGTAATTTTGGGCCCCCAAGCTCGCCGCATACCAAATCTCAGCGCGCTCGGACCAACTTGAAAAAATTTAAAAAAAAAAGTCGGCCATTTTGAAATTTTTTAAATGCAGTTTGTTTTGTCTCGGGGCCCTCTATGACATTTGGTCGAGCACCCCCCACCCATCTCGCACCGTTTAAAAGTTGCCATACAAAATTAAAATGCCCATTATTTCCGCCATCTTGGATTTTTTTCAAAATTTTTTTTATTCGTAGGTATCTAGAGGCCTCTATCTCTCGCCATGCCAAATCTCAGCGCGCTCGGACCAACTTGAAAAAATTAAAAAAAAAAAGTCGGCCATTTTGAATTTTTTTTAATGCAGTTTGTTTTGCCTCGAGGCCCTCTATGACATTTGGTCGAGCACCCCCCACCTATCTCGCACCGTTTAAAAGTTGCCATACAAAACAAAAGTGGCCAGTTTTCCAACAATTAGAGCATTTTTCCAAAAATTTTTTTTTCGTAGTAATCTACGGGACTCCGAGATTCCGTGACCAAAATTTCAGCGCGCTAGGACAAACTTGAAAATCGGTCGCCATTTTGAATCCGCCATATTGAAAAAAAAATGGCGGCGTCAAAAACTGCCAGGGTCCCTCTATGACATTTGGTCGAGCACCCCCCCACCAAGTCTAACCGTTTAGCCGGGCCGTTCAACATTTTTATGACGAAAGACGGTAGACCAAAAGTCGGATTTTTCTGGAGGTCACCAGACCGCCCTCTATACGACCGTATCAAACTCAAATACCCCACGAACCTCCTTCTGGGAGAACAATCATGTCAATTAATCATCGGGTTGCGGCTTTATATAATATAGAAATAGAAAATAGAGCCGGAAACGGTGTTTGTGATAAAAATGATTTTATTATGCTAATCAAAAAGAGTTAAATAATGTTATTCACTGGGTTTTTCGGTGTTCATTCACTAGTTTTTATGTTCATTCATTAGGTTTTTGGGTAGTTTTTGGTAAATTCTGGTATAACTCAAAAACTATGAAAGTAATTAAAAATCGCAGAAATTTTTTTCTTGTTTATTAAATGAGGATTGATTAAATTGCAGTTAATTATTCCAATTAATAATGAATGCTGAGCAATGATTTTTCAAACTTGGATAATTGCTTAAGTGTTCATTCACTGGTGGTCTTACCCTACTTGTTTTTATGTTGTGTGGTATACATCCCACCAAAAAGTAATGAACGCGAATATATGACTTTATTTAGAATTTTAGAACAATGGTGTGTTAAATATAAAAATTATATAATACTAGGTGACTTTAACCTGTATTCATGTTGTGATAATGTTAACAATTACTTTGAATATTTTCGTATTTTTTGCGAGTTTAACCAAAAAAATAATGTACCAAACTGTAATGATCGGCAACTAGATTTAGTGTTATGTAATAGAGACATGTCGGACAGGGTGTCGGTGGAGGCGGCGGACGAGTCGCTGGTGCCGGTGGACGCCTACCACCCGCCGCTGGCGGTGGCCGTGGCCGTGCGCGGCGACAGTGCCGGGGTCCGCGAGGACTATACGCCTGGTTCCGTACAATACTCGCAGCAAAATATGGGTCAAAATTCATTGCAGTGGAATTTTGCAAAAGCAGATTTCAGTGCAATGTATTTATTAATCTCTAAGGTAGATTGGAATCCTTTGTTTGGGTTACGCGAGCCAGAGGATGCACTTAATTATTTTTATGATATAGTGGAGCGAATTATAGATAACTGTGTCCCTAAAAAGAAGCCAAAAATTGGCAACGGCAGGTACGTCTATCCTAAATGGTACACCATCGATATAATTAAGTGTATACATCAGAAAGCCAAACTACACAAGGCTTATAAATCGAGCGGATCGAGAGATGATTATGTTGCTTTTTCTACTTGTAGGGCCAAAGTTAAGAAATTAATAAATGAGGCGCACGATCAGTACCAGACACGGATGCAAAGTGAGATAGTAAAAGATCCGAAGTCATTCTGGAACTACGTCCGATCCAAACGGGGAGCGGGAAACCGTAAGACAGTTACGAAGAATGGAAGTAGTTTAAGGGATCCAGAATGTGCTAAGGAATTTGCTGACTACTTTCATTCAGTGTACGGGAAGTCACCGGCGAAGCTGGACGTGGAGGACGCAATACGAGAGGGCGGGGCCGGTTCGGCGCGCGTGTCGTTGCAGCGGCTGACGCTGCGTGAAGTGCGCGCTGCGCTCACTGCGCTCAAGCCAAAACGCTCGGCGGGACCGGACGGCATTCCCGCTTTCATTATCAAAGATTGCGGCAGAGCCCTTGAGGAACCGCTCCTGCACATATTTAATTTGTGTCTGGAGATGTCGCATTTTCCAAAACGCTGGAAAGTCACTCGGGTGATTCCTATACCCAAAGGGGATTCCGGGTCGGAGGTAAGTGGATTTAGACCAGTGGCAATATTATCTACGCCAGCAAAAGTTTTTGAGTCGGCTGTGCAGCGCAGCATTCAAGAGCAGGTGTCCGCTCAGCTGTCGGACGCGCAGCACGGATTCCGGAAGGCGCGGAGCACGACCAGCAACCTACTCGACGCCATGGCTTACGCGGTCCCTTATGTTGACGCTGGGGTGCAGGTGGACGCCGCGTACTTTGACTTCAAAAAAGCATTTGACATGGTGGATAATGATGTTTTGTTGGCAAAGATGGCGGCGGTTGGCTGCACACCCAAACTACTGCAGTTTTTCGCAGACTATATGAGGGTCCGCCAGCAGTATGTTGAGTATGCAGGGTACAAGTCTGAACCGTATTTTACCAGGACAGGAGTAAGTCAGGGAAGTAACTTGGGGCCGTTAGAATTTATAATCATGATTAACGATCTCCCGGAAGTAGTCAAGGAAGCTAGATGTCTACTATTCGCGGACGACCTCAAGTTGCTTCTGGCGGTCAAAGACAAGGAAGACTGCAAGCGACTTCAGAGTGACGTAGAGAGAGTGGTGGAGTGGAGCCGGAGAAACAAGTTGGAGTTTAATGTAAATAAATGCATGACAATTACATTCACCCGGGCCAAAACACCACTCTCCTACAATTATTTGATATCGGGATCGCAACTGAAACGAGTGAAATCGGTAAGAGATCTAGGAGTGGGTTTGAATGCGGACCTCAATTTCAGAGACTATATTGTAAGCACGTGCAAAAAGGCGTTCCGAATCCTGGGCTTTGTACTTCGGCGAGCAGTAGGCTTTACGAACTTGAAGGCCCTTTCGGCTATGTACAATGCCCTAGTACGAAGCCAACTGGAATGCAATGCTGCAATATGGGCTCCACATGAGGCGAAGTACAACGTCATGATAGAAAGGATACAAAATAAGTTTACAAGGTACATCTATTGGAAACTGTACGGAGTGTATCCTTTCTATCCGCTGATGTATCCCACACTGTTCGTTATAGGTATGGTGGGTTATAATAAACTAGAAACACGTAGAGATCTAGCACTTGGGTGCTACTTAGTGCGGATCCTTCGCGGTAGCATTTACAACCCGGGGATCCTACAACAAATTAATATATGTGTGCCCGACGGGTACGTGGAGCGGAGGCGGCGACCGCGTCTGTTGGTGGAGCCGATCGGCAAAACCAACCTGCTTCGTAATTCGTAAGGCGCCTCTCAGTCGCACAGTTCGTACACTAAATTTAGTGGCTGATCAAACTGACTTGTTTGCATGTACTATGTCCGAATTTGTAAAAATCTGTTTAAATGTTTTGTGTTGTTATTATAATTAATATAATTGACATACCTAGTTAGTAAGGCACTATTGTATTAGGGTTAACCTGTAAGGATAGTTGCTAAGTGACAATAAATAAACAATAAACAAATAAACAATATTTGACTATTGACTATTTATTGTCCTGTCTCCATCATCAGATCAGCTCGATGGTACCATAATATTGCGTTGTCACCCGACTTATTTACTTACTTAAGTATGATTTTTTTTAGCACAGGCGGAAATCGGGAAATCGGTCATAAACTCGTAACAGGGCAAGTTCAATAAATGCTTGTAAAAATACATGTCACGATTCAGTATTGAGAGAACATCTGACGATAAGTAAAGGGTATTGAATTGCAAACAACAGTAATGAAACCCTATTGTTATTTACATATTATTAATCGCATACGTTTCAGTCTCGAGAGTCACAACACGCCTCCTCCAATTACAACTCTGTATCACTGATCTGAACAACAGTTGAAATGATTCGAGTATCGCCCGTCGTATCTAAACGCAAACAATCTAGTGGTGAAGCTGACTTATCTAAAATTGTATCACATTCTGTAGGGCTGAGACGTAAGAATACGCGTTCAAACATGTAAGAAAGTCACTTTCAACACTCGGTATCATATCGGAAACGTGTCGAATAGCTAAATTGGAATTGGCTTATAAAGACTTGACAGTATAGTTTGTACAAACAACTAGAGGACTATAAGTACTATAGGCAAACACTGCTCTTAAAATCGAAATATAAGAATCGAGATGACAATGACAATCGATCGAGCATAATGCCTCTCTATCACTCTTCTATATCAGTGCGATAAAGAGACAGAGAGAGCGAGAGGCGTTTCGTTCGCTACGGTGGCAATGATCGTCATCTTCACCCCATGAGCTCACTTTTAAGGAAATTATTGTTCATTTACGTTGTGTAATCAAAAGCTCACAAATTGACAACAAAGAGTCTCAAGCCAATACACACTGCAAATTCACATGCACATGTGAATACACGTAGGTACATTTGTGTATTTCCATGTACATGTAATAACGTACATGTAGGTATTCAGTTGCATTAATGTGCCGAACAAGAACATCCCTAATGCCCGTCAGAGCAGCCAGTCCGTGAAACAAGATAGCGCTTTGGCGAGTCAGTCACTCCGAGATATTTGGAAAGGGATTAGTGCTAGAGCTGTAGGTATCATGTAGGGAATGTGAAGCGTTGACCGTTTTATGGGATTTAAGCATCAAATGCTGATGGCATGATTGAATTTAAAGCCGGTTGATGTGTTTTTGTTGATTTGATATACCTCTCGCGACAAATGATTATGGTCCCTAAGTCGCTGTGCTCCTTCAAGTATGTCTCAATTGGTTGGGTTTAGTTTAAAAATAAGTTTTAGGCAAAAATTTCATTTTTGGTTCAAGCTTTTATCGCTGACTGTACTTTTCTTACGACAGACAACTAATACTCATCGAGACAATTCTAAAAACCCCTAACACAATTAGGTTGCGTTGTTTCATCACAGAGTTCCTATGGCCACCTCCTGTCTCCATGATGATAAGATCTGATCTGATGATCAGCTCGATGGTCCCATAATATTGCATTGTCATCCGATTTATACATGCATGCAAAATTTCAGCTCAATCGGAAACCGGAAAGTGGATCAAATTTAACATGCAAGTTTTGATTACAGACCGACAGACAGACAACGGTCAAGTGAAACTAAATAAAAGCTTTTAATAAGTGAACTTTTAACATTTTGAAATAAATTCACGTGCTAAACTTTCAAAAAAATTTACAAACATTTTAGATGACTAGTACTCCATATTAAAATGAGCTGTCAATACGGACGAGCATTTTAAGCGACAGGTAATCCTTATAGATCTTGAAAACTAAAGACTTTAACAACTTTGTCAGCTACCTAAATAGGCTTCTCAAGTAATAAATACCAAGTAACGCACTCAGATTGCCAACTTTGAAATACTTCAGGACGCTAGATCGTATGTTTACGACCAGACAGCTCGTAAGGACTGTTAACAAGAGGTCATAAAACACGTTTACAACCACTCTCAAAGACATTTAAATTCTTCATTCTATCCTGTGAAGCGGCATTCGAATTGTGTTAATATGATTTTAATTTATATTGACTAACTAATATGGCTCAGCGACTCAAAGAGGGTCTTAGACTCCGAAACGAGAGCACGCTATTTTTCCCTTATTTTTTATGCTGTGCCGTTTTTTGCTAATTATCGACTATAGTTCGTTTTTTTAGCATTAGAAATAAGGTAAACAATTTTGATGTGTCTTTTAGTTGAAAAACACATTTTATAAATAAGTTACGGCAAATATGTAACAGTTATGATTATGAATCTAATACGATCATTTATATTCTTCTGCTTTCATAAGTAATAGTTACTGATTTTTAAAAAGCGTTTTTCAATTATAAGACATGTCAAGATTGCTTACCTTCTTTCAAGTTCTTTCTAATGCTAAAAAAACGAACTATAGAAGCTAACACAGATCGAGAGACGCTTCAACACTGTCTCCTCATCGGCCACCAATCGATCTTTCCAAGTCTTGGCAAAAATAATTTTTTTTAGAAATAATTCCATTCATAATGACTGTGTTCATGCCAATTTGCAGCTCACTGTACAAAAATAAATTAAAACTAGATTCGAACGTCACTCCAGAGCTTAGTAAAGTTGATTTGTTAATTTGTTAATGTTTCTAACCAAATCATGAACCTAATCCCACTCTAAAAGCACGCGAACATAATCACATTCTTTTGATTAAATTCTTGAAAATGTCAACGCAATCCAAAATAATTACAAGCTAATGAAGTCCATCAGTCCCACAACAGTAATTTGATCAGGCTCTGTAATTCCCGCAGCCTTCAACCGTAAGCGAATTATCGACGCGAGAAAAACATTTGTATCGATTTGAATGTGCCGTTTTTAGCTGCAGGTGCTATTTTAACGTATTTATTTAGGTTATTATCCCACATATTTTTAAATATTTGATTATTTTCGTTCACTCTAGGTATTTTTAGTTTTTTTGTACTTGCTTTATACAATAAATGTTAGTATTTTCCCCTACATAGGTACCTATTTAACCGAACAAAATAACGAACTGTGTTTCTGCCTTTTATATTTTAATAGTACCTAACTAATGTCAAAGATCTGGTAAATAAAAAGTATGAATGAACAATTTATCACAGTCAAAACAAACCGGATCAACTGCTAGCATTAATATATTGTTGTACATTTGGCTGCATTTGTCACCCTCTTTTCACTCTCTTCTTTCATCTACTCAAAGGTTAAACGGAAGAGATCCCTCAAAGAGATAAATTTGCCTTTGCACTTCTTACTAATCGTATGTTATTTTTAATATATATTTTTGAACAATAAAGGGTTTACTAAGTCTACTACTAATGAAATGTTTGATGGTTGAGTCGAAACCTCGCTAACCGATTGAAACAAATCCAGGTGTTTTTTAACATTCCGGGTACAGAGGGCGGTGACAGTATAATTTCCCTCCGGGTTGCAGGTCCGCCCGGCGGTTGACGGACAGTTAGGGAAACGTGTTGATTTGTGGATGTAAGTACGCTGTGTTTTGGAGGTTAATTATCAAGTCCTTTTGAGGGTACTATTAGGCAAGTTATACTTGCCATGTTTGATCGTTATAACAGTGCCGCACCAACGCGGCACATAGAGCCACATTCTATCGAATTAAACACTCTAGTAATTACCACGAAAGTTTCATTTTTAAACTTTACGATATTAGTAATCTTGGTATTATTCAAAATTTATTAATTTGTTTTAATTTTTTTTTAATATTTTATAAGCATCGGTACCTATACAAGATAGGTAAACTACACCGTATTTGAAGGCGATAAACTTGCCACTGAAATTACAGATGTTTCAAGCCTAATAATATGAATGACGTGTCATTGTTTTGTACATATTTTATTACTTTTTTTTCAACACACTTGCTCGTAATGTGAAGCCCCATGATTCTAGATAATTATTGAACTAGTGCGGTAATCTATGTTTTTATAAAGAACTGTCCTTTTTCTAACTGTCAATAATTAAAATTTGATTAAATATGAATGTAAGTTGTTAAAGGAGTTTTAATAGCTGTTCTTAGGTATTCAAACTATTTACTAGTGACTAAATAAAAAGAAGGAAATAATATGTCATGCATAATATATTGTGTCAATGTCGTATGTGGAAAATAAAACAACGTTTCGTATATGTGCTATATTTTAATTAATCTTCTCGTAGTGATATCAATCTCCAAAACTGTGTCCACGGCGGACTCCACAGACGCTCTGCTTACACGCATGTGTTAAACTACATCAGTTTATCCGGTCCCACCTACGAAAATGGAGAATATCGCTAAAATACAAATTGGTTTGTTGTAAGGGAAGTTAAATTGGGATACTTGGAAATACAAAGCTGTAAGTCTACTACGAACCGTCCCGCACGCGCTGGAAGTAGTGGAAGGCTCGTTCAAAAAACCCACAGAACCCGAAAATCTGACAGATGTAAATGCAGTGACCACGTACAAGACAGAACTAGCGCGTTTTGTAAAAGCTAATGCGACTGCACTGCTGATCGTTACAACCAATATGAAGGAAGAGACACTACGAAAGGTCATGAGGTACACGAATGCAAGAGACGTATGGCTTGAGCTACATAGACTGTTCGACGGCACGGACGAAGACAAGTCTTACAATCTATGTATGAGCTTTTTCGGCTTTAATAAAGATCCGGCAGATGACATAGCTACACACATGTCAAAATTGAAAAATATTTGGACGCAGCTTAATCAGGAAATAAGTAAGGACAAAACCAGTGAGCTTCCAGAACTGCTACTCCTATGCAAGATTCTCGATACGCTCGACGAAACCTACTTTTCCTTCAGAAGCAGCTGGCTGTTATTGCCTAAATCTGAACGAACTATCGAAAGCCTTACAAGCCATTTATGTGCATTTGAACGAGCTCTTCAGAGTAACAACGTACTTCAACAGGAAGCTCTCGTTTCAAATTCCGGCACTACGTCTACTGCAGAGAAGAAGGACAGAAAGTTGAAATGCAACTACTGCCAAGCTATCGGCCATCGAGTGAGAAACTGTCAGAAGTGGATCAAAGACGGCAAGCCTCCGAAAAGCAGCAATCCGCAAGCAACACCTTCTTCCTCTAAATCTGCAAACATGATCCTGTTGTCTATCGATAGCACAGAAGTATTTTCAACCGTTCCCGACATCGAAAACTGGTACGTGGATAACGGCGCCACGAGCCACGTGACAAACCGGGCTGATTTATTCCAAACCTTCAAATGCTTTGACAATATCCACACTGTAACAACGGCTGATGGCAAATCGATTCGTGCTAAAGGCAAAGGTTCAGTAATTATCGAAGCAAATGTAAGAGGGAAGCTACAACGAGCAACCCTTCAAGATGTTTGGTACGTTCTAGCCATTTCGAAGAATTTATTCTCAGTACTAGCACTCCACGACAGAATTCCGAACAGCAAATTCGTATCGACGACAAAAGAATGCACCGTCTATGTCAACGGCGAAGCGTGCTTAATAGGAAGACGTGAGAAAGAAGGTGGATTGTACAAATTAGATGTAAAAGTTGTACATCCTGAGAACCCCGCTGAAGTCTTTGCAACGTCCAATACTATGCAACTATACCACGAGAGGTTCGCACACCAAAACAAGAGGCACGTGAGGGCTGCAGTCAAGCGCGAACTAGACATAGATCTTCCTCTTGACAAGGAGTTGTGCGAGGGCTGCATATATGGGAAAGCTCACAGACTTAAATTCGGTACGAGAACTCGAGCTACCGCGCCAGGAGAACTCATACACACCGACGTTTGCGGACCGTTTCAACCAAGCTTTTCAAAACTCCAGTACTACGTGTTGTTCAAAGACGACTATACAGGCTATCGTATGGTATACTTCCTAAGATACAAGTCGGAGGTTAAGGATAAGCTCGCCTTAATGCTAGCTCAGACGAAGAATGAAGGACATACCGTAAAATGCCTGCTCAGCGACAACGGTGGCGAATTTGACAACAAGTCCATTAGAGATATACTAGACTCCCATGGAATTTGACAACGACTGGTAATGCCTTACACACCAGAGCAGAACGGTGTAAGCGAACGTGAAAATCGCACATTGGTTGAAACAGCGAGATCCATGATGTACGCGCACGAATCTATGCCACAAGAACTTTGGGCAGAACTGATAAACACGGCCGCGTACATCCTCAATAGAACAGGTCCGACAAACAACAAAGACAAGTCACCGTACGAACTTTGGACTGGAAAAAAACCGACTGTCAAACATCTGCGTATCATAGGATGCAATGCTTTCGTCCACGTTCCAAAGCAGAAACGGAAGAAGATGAACAAAAAAGCCATAAAAGGACGACTTGCCGGCTACGATGAAGATGGCTACCGGGTATGGATTACTGACGGAAAAAGTAACAAGCTCGTCCGTTCACGTGATGTCACTTTCGACGAAAGACCGCTTCCTAACAATGATGTTCACCCAGCTTGTGTAAACAACGACACAAATACGAGGGAGTACACAATAAGACTGCCGATGGGTAACCACAACATCAACGAGGAACCAGTTCCACTTCCCGAAGCGCATCATAATCCATTACCAGACGAACCCGAGGGAGACTTCGAAGATGCTGTCTCTAGCGATCATGAACTTGACCTTGAGGGAGAAAATTTGGAACCCAAACCAGTCCAAGAAGATCAAGTACATGTACCCGAGCTCGAACCTCACGATGATATTGAAGCAGTCGACTACGACGCCGAACCGCCGCGTTACAATTTGCGCAATCGCAACGAAATACGACAACCTGAAAGACATAATGACTACGTATGTATTACAGAAACGTACCCGTCGAATTTCGCTGATGCCATGGATCGTAATGACAGTGAAGAATGGCGAAAAGCGATGCACAGTGAAATGCAGTCACTGAAGGATCTCAACGTGTGGACGGCATGTGATCTACCGAAAGGGAGAAAAGCGCTTCCTTGCAAATGGGTCCTGCGAACAAAAAGGAACCCAGACGGCTCTATCGACAAATACAAAGCACGGCTAGTTGTGAAGGGCTTCAGACAAAGAAAAGGAATCGACTACGATCAGACCTTCAGTCCTGTCACACGCCTAGCGACTGTCAGAGCATTATTGAGTGTCAGCGCTCAAGAGAACATGCATTTAGTACAATTTGATGTTGCTACTGCGTTCCTCAACGGAAAGCTTGAAGAGGAAATATACATGCAACAACCTGAAGGCTTTAGCGACGGAACGCCTAAGGTCTGGAAGCTTAACAGAAGCTTATACGGCTTAAAACAGGCTCCAAGATGTTGGAACTCGTGTTTTGAAAGCATTTTACTTGATATGGGCTTCAAGCAATGCGAGGCTGATTGTTGTCTATACAGTAAAGAAACAAACGGCAAGAAACTACTGATCACGTTGTACGTCGATGACGGATTAGTGGCCGCAAGTGATGAAGACTTAGCGCAGTCGTTTCTTAATGATTTACGGAAACGTTTGAAGATCACGACGAAGCTTGCATCGTATTACCTGGGGCTACAAATTGAAAGAGAGAAGGATGGCTCTGTCTTCATTAATCAAGAAGCCTATGCAAAGAAAATTCTGGAGCGTTTTGGGATGACAGAATGCAACCCTGTCACGACACCCATCGAGAAGGAAACCACGACTATTCAGTCAGGGAAAGTCGAATCCGAAAGTGTGAAGTACCCGTACAGAGAAGCGGTCGGTGCTTTAGCTTATTTAATGGTCGGAACACGTCCTGACATTGCATTTGCAGTGGGTGTTGCCTCCCGAAAATTAGAATCCCCCTCCAAGGAAGACTGGCTTGGTGTAAAAAGGATTTTGCGTTACATCAAAGGAACGTCTGCCTATGGAATTAGGTATGGACAGCATAAACCAGGAATACTCGAAGCATTCAGCGATGCTGACCATGGAGGTGATCGAGAGACCAGCCGATCTACTACAGGCGTGGCTTGTCGCTATGCAGGAGGTGTAATATCTTGGCTTAGTCAACGACAAGCGTCGGTTGCTATCTCTACTACCGAAGCAGAACTGGTAGCAGCCAGTGAAGCAGCCAGAGAGCTGGTATGGCTGACCAGAGTAATGCAGGAGTTAACTGAACTCAAACATATTCCTGCACTATATGTTGACAACGAAGCAGCAGTTCGCTTGGCACATAACCCAGAGTTTCACAAGCGAACTAAGCACATTCGTATTCGACATTTCTACGTTCGAGAGCAAGTTGCTGAAGGTGCAATGGAAGTCAAGAGAATTGGCACTGCAGATCAGCCAGCTGATATTCTAACCAAAGGACTACCGCGGCCAAGATTCTCTTTCCTTTGCCATGCCCTCGGAATAGTTTTGAATAAGGGAAAGTGTTAAAGGAGTTTTAATAGCTGTTCTTAGGTATTCAAACTATTTACTAGTGACTAAATAAAAAGAAGGAAATAATATGTCATGCATAATATATTGTGTCAATGTCGTATGTGGAAAATAAAACAACGTTTCGTATATGTGCTATATTTTAATTAATCTTCTCGTAGTGATATCAATCTCCAAAACTGTGTCCACGGCGGACTCCACAGACGCTCTGCTTACACGCATGTGTTAAACTACATCATAAGTTTCATTTTCTTTTCTCGCAAGTGTGTTGTAAAACGTCGTATGAAACAAGTGCGCATTGGTCATTACATATACATATGAAATGAAATGAAATGAAATGAAAACATTTATTTTCAGGCAACTATTGGCCCATAGATAAATACCTTAAAACTAGCATACATATTAATACAAAATATATCTTAAAACTAAAAACACAATTATGGCTGCGATAATAACAACTCCTGCTGCTGCGAACTCCTTTTTAAAGGAATGGCCAGAGACTGCACAGGATCGGGAAGACTGGAAAAAGTGGGGGGAGGCCTTTGCCCAGCAGTGGGACATTATAGGCTCCCAATAATAATAATAATAATATGGCTGCGATGCAGTTTGCAACCCCGCAGTGTCAGGGATATATACTTACATGTATAGGCTTTCTTATTACGTGCTCGTTTTCAGCTACCGCGCACAATATCACCAACGACGCTCACTATTATCATCATGCATGTCCTAATAAATACGAAAATAACCGAATGCATGCCTCGACTAATTACTACCCTTTGACATTACATCGAACGGTGTGTTAAGATTTAATGGGTTTATCAATGAATTGCAAGCCGTATAATACAAGCAGTGAATAGCTAGCAATAGCAATAGCTATTAGTAACATAAAGCTAGTCGGTACAAAGGGTACCTGAATTCCTTCTATTAGTGAGATTAGTGCAAAGACGAGGCATCCCCGATGATGCACGTCTACTGATTAGACGCGACTTAAGAAAGCAAGAAAGGAGTAATGCAAAATTGTACAATACTCAAATAAAGACAAATTGTTTTTATATTGAATTATTACACGTTTTAATCAAAGGTATAAGCCAGAAAAAAATTGTCGCTATCATAATATATTTTACAGTACATATGGTCATTACTTTCCCGCACTAGTGCGGGAAAGAGCACTTTCCGTGCGTATGTCAAAATTAAAGGGCCATATATACTGTAAACCGTTGTACGATACATGAGCGAATAGGTAATTCGCTATTCGTATCGATATAAAACACATCTTTCGGTCATGTTTTAATTTATCGCCACTCGTTGCGCATTCCCTACTTCCCACACTTGTATCGTAAATAATTAATTCCTAAATATAGTTACACATTCCAAAGGCTATTTATACTTTAAAATAGCATAGCAATTAAAATCACTACCTCGAACCTAACAAGGTTGTTGGCGGAACGTCACTCACGCTGCAGTCGCAGCGTTGCGTCACTTGCATACGAAGTGCTACACTCATTAGTGCATGTACTCTGGCAGACGTTGTTTACCCGCGAAGCACTTGAGGACTAAATTAAAGGTATTGATTGTTACTGGTTCGTGTTTGCGCGTTTATATATGGAGGTGCTTTCAGTATGTAAGAAAGGAAGGGCAATTATAGAGGACCTTTTGACTTGGGACCTACCGATTTGATTTCCATGATTTCCTGTATTATGATTTTTCAGTGCCTAGCTTCACAGCGAGGTGAGTAGGTCTTTCTGAATAACAATCAACAGTAGTGACCCTGCCTACGAAACTGGAGGTCTGCGTTCCAATCCTGTTAAGGACACTTATATGTGTTTATCCTTCACGAATATTTGTTTCGGAGTTATGGATGTTACTTATTTATTTATCTTATAAAAGTATGTATGTGTCAGATTGTCACCTAGTACAGTCACCTGCAATAATATGTTACATAACAAAGATTGAAAAATATCTAACACGATCTTATTTGTAGAGCCATAAGAGCGTGTTACATATTTCTGCGGCCTTCAAAGAGTAACATACTATTGCAGGTGACTGTACCCATAGCTTGCCTAGTTTGGAGCTAAGTCGGTCCGTTTAAGTCACAAAATAAAATAAAATAAGTTGGAAATTACCCTTTGTAGGCTGAGTTCGTAACATTTCATTAATATCTCCCTCAAATCACTGTTAATATCTCTGATAGATCGCGCTAAGCTATTACTGCTATTAGCAATATTTGTCATCATAAACCGAATCTGTTTGTGTTTGTATTGACATGATTACCGACGGCTGCAGTTTGCACATCATAATTTCAACGTTCGATAATCATGCACGTGTCTTGTTTGCGATAGAGCTATCAAGCCTATGAAATCAGAGGGCCTACCGCGAACCAGGTTCGACATGTTGCCTTTCTGTCGCACTTGTAAATTCGTACGTAAGTGACAGGGAGGCGACACGTCGAACGTGGTTCGCGGTAGGCCCTCAGGCCTATTTGAATGTTACAAATTGATCTCATTTTGTTATAATTTCGACATAGTTCTGTGAGGTGATGGATGCTAGGCCTTCGAGTGTAACGTAACGTTTGTTATCCGTGGGTGAAATTTACTGTAAATTGTATCAATTGTTATATGTTGTTATGTGTAGTGTTAGTTTCACGACGTATTGGTTTACTGTAATGTCGTGTAAACGTATTTATAAATAAAATAAAATAAAACAATAATTCAGCCTTAACCCGATTCATATTTAACAACTTGTTACGGAGGCCAATTAAAACTAACATTCTGACACCAAAATGGTATCTAATTAATGTAATTTTTATCATTCGCGCATCTTGCTCACGCCAATGCATGTATGGACAAGTAAGAGGGAAATGCACGCACAAACGATAACTACTTAAATGTCATCATTAAGGTATCCTTTTGATCTATATTTGCCGCACGGTGTTGACATTATTTTGAAGATCGGTCATTGATGCATTTGAAATGAAGTGAAAGTCATGATTATAGAATGCAGGTTATGAAATCTTTGTGAAAAGATTTATCACCCGTCAAAGTGGCAAATGCAGCGACTATACACCACACAACAACGATAGCAACAAAACAATTTATTATGTTTTGTTACCAGACGTTTATAAAATATAAAAAATGTATGATATTGTATGATATGTTATTGTAATTTATTTTACAGGATATAAGCTTGTGTAAAACGGGCCAAAGTCATCGAACTCTACTCTAGGTGAGAATTGAAAATCCGCATTTAACTCAGTATTTTCACTACTTTCTTACCATTTATATCAGTCTGATTGAAAACTCTTATAAAATTCTTGCACGCCAGCATTTTCCCTAGGATTTTTAGACCGGCAGTTCATTAAATTCTACAAAGTGGAAATTGAAAACGCCGCATTCACGCCTCTGCCGTCTAATCTGAGCGCCGTCTCCGCCGATGGGAACACAAACACATGTCCGATATTGGAACGTGTAGTCGACCAAATTGCGAAATCTGGGAGTAGCTGATAGCTTCTAACATTCGGTAAATAAAACTTTAAATAGGGTTGGGATAAGATGGAATGGATTTTTGATGAGATGAGCGGTGTTTCATTGAGCAAAACAATACACAAAGCTTCGTGTTGAAAATAATACATTCACACAAATCTAAGTTAAAATATAATTTATACAACAAATGTCACCTATTATATTATTGCCAATAATTAGGTAAATGCAATGAATGACCGTGGACTTTCATGTAAGGCAAATTAAGGGAAGATTTGGATACACTTATAAAATGCCAATACGACATCGACGCCTTGGGTATTACAAAAAAGGTCCCACGTCAAAACAGCGAGGATCAACGGGCTGTAGACATCTTGGAATCATCCGCTCACCAACTTGACGATAGCCATTTTGAAGTTAGCCTGCCTTGGAAGGAGGAGCTACCGAAAATTATACCAGATAGCTACCCACAGGCACTCTCACGCTTCAAGGCACTCGAGCGACAGATGTCAAAGGACCCAGCGTTTGCCGCATCCTTTCAACAATTCATAGACGACATAATCAGCAAGAACTATGCCGAAGAGTGTGACTCGAAGACTTATCACCATCGACCCGCACCAAATGCCTCTTGCGTCAACCCAGATGGCTCCATTCGCTGGTACCTGCCTATCTTTGGCGTCTATCATCCTCAGAAGAAGAAGCTGAGAGCAGTCCATGACGCGGCTGCCACAACAAAAGGCGTAAGCCTCAACAGTCTGCTTCTGCAAGGTCCTGACCTATTGTCGCCCCTACTTGACATCCTGTTCCGTTTCAGAGAAGGTGCGGTAGCCTTGAATGGCGATATCAAGGAGATGTTTCCCCAGA
This sequence comes from Cydia fagiglandana, assembly GCF_963556715.1. Taxonomy (NCBI): domain Eukaryota; kingdom Metazoa; phylum Arthropoda; class Insecta; order Lepidoptera; family Tortricidae; genus Cydia; species Cydia fagiglandana. The sequence continues at coordinate 19,600,090 of NC_085938.1, forward strand.
TCAAGATTGCCGCAAGGGACAGGGATGCTCAACGTTTTCTCTGGCGTGACAAGAACGGCGACCTCAAGGAATACCGCATGTCGTCAATGATTTTCGGCGCAGTTTCGAGTCCTTTCATCGCCCTCTATATAAAAAACAAAAACGCGAAGATGCACGAAGTTGACTATGCCGCTGCCTGCAAAGCAATCATTGACGACCACTATATGGACGACTACCTTGGGAGCCACACAAACGTTGCTGACGCAGCTCAACTAGCCGCCGACGTTGTCACAGTGCATAAGAATTGTGGTTTCGAGATGCGAGCGTGGACGTCCAACCATCCAGAGGCACTCTCTCTTGTCCCGAAGGAACTTCGGAGCGACGCAACTTCTGACGTTTACCTGCCTCCTAGTAGTGACGTCGGCGTCTTGGGTGTTAAATGGAACCCACGTCAAGATTTATTAGGGTTTCGTGCCGTACCCCAGATACCGACCAGCACTTTGACAAAACGCATCCTTTTATCGAACGTCATGAAAGTTTATGACCCTCTTGGTTTTTTGATGCCGGTCGTCATCTGGGGTCGCATTTTGATTCAAAGATTATGGCGGGCAGGCGTTGGCTGGGACACAGACTTACCTGAAATGTACGTAAGCGAATCTAAAGACTGGTTTGCACAGCTGCAGATTGCAGCCAATATAAAAATCCCACGCTGGTACATGGTCAGGTCAGACTTGTCTGACGTCCAGTTGCACGTAATCGCCGACGGTGGCGAACAAGCCTACGCCTGCGTCGCCTATTGGCGTTTCACTTACAGCGATGACTCTGTATCGACAGCTCTCATCGGTAGTAAGGCCAGAGTCTGTCCCCTAAAACCGGTTTCCATCCCAAGATTAGAATTACAAGCCGCGCTTATCGCATCGCGTTTTGCGCAAACAATTCTGCAAGCCCATCGTTTTGAGCCCTCCGCAACCATTTTCTGGACTGACTCAACCACCGTCCTAAAGTGGATCCGGAGTGACGCTCGCGCGTTTAAACCTTTCGTGGCACACAGGTTGGGAGAGATATTGGAAACTACCAATCCATCCGATTGGAGGTGGATCCCTACCTCTCTCAACGTCGCTGACGATGCGACAAAACCAAAACGAACTGACTTTACCGCAACTCATCGGTGGTTCACCGGTCCACAGTTCCTTGTTGAACAGTCTTGCACTTGGCCGACCGAGCGCGTCATTGACGAGGGAGAGACCTCATCAGACCCCGAGTTAAAATCGGATCTGATGGTTCTGCTCCTCGACACCCCACTCTCGAATTCATTACCTGACCCAACGCGTTTTAGCTCCTGGCTACGCTTACTACGTGCCACTGCCCGTTTTCTCCAAGGCGCACGCCTATTCCGGCTTAAACTGTCTCGGCCAATAGATCCAAATTCCAAACTCTACACTGACAACACCACGTCTCCCCACCAGCTTCACGCGTCAGACATGATAGAAGCGGAGAAAATGTTGGTCCGTCAAGCACAAACAGAGAGTTTCCCTGAGGAATTATCGAACTTACGATCTTCGAAGTCAGTGCCCAATAATAGTCGGATTAGGAAATTGGCGCCTACACTGGATGGAGAAGGCCTCATACGACAAAACACGCGCATAAGTTCCGCACCGGGAGTGAACGACGAGATGAAATCACCCATGATTCTCGACGGCCGCCACTACATCTCACGACTCTTGATCCTCCACGAACATATCAAAGCCGCGCATCAATTTAACGAGCTCGTTTTGAATGAACTTCGGCAAAGATATTCGATCTTAAGAGCCAGAGGAACCATCCGTAGCGTAGCAAGCGCCTGCTTGAAGTGTAAGAGATGGAACACGAAACCTATCCAACCTCAGATCGGCAACTTACCACCAGAGCGTCTTGATCACCACAAAAGACCATTCACTCACGTAGGCCTTGATTACTTTGGCCCGATTCTGGTAACGCTATATCGACGGAGCGAGAAACGATACATCGCTTTATATACGTGCCTCACAACCAGAGCGCTTCACCTCGAAATCGTGAACTCACTCACTGCAGATAGCGCTATAATGAGCCTCAGACGCTTCATTGCTCGCCGAGGATCGCCCACCACCATATTTTCCGATAACGGGACTAACTTTGTTGGCTCTTCCCGCGAACTGCGCTCCCTACATGACAACTCGGTCGTAGAATACGCCACTAACCACAAAATTGACTGGCGCTTCATCCCACCGGCATCTCCGTTCATGGGAGGCGCTTGGGAGCGGCTTGTGCGGACAGTGAAAGCAGCCCTCAGATCTTGCCTAACAAATCAACCACTGAAGGAAGAGGTCCTGTCAACACTCCTACTCGAGGCCGAATCAATTGTGAATTCCAGGCCACTTACATATGTCCCGTCTTCCCCAGATGCTCCAGAGGCGTTGACACCATTCCATTTTATCCTCGGCTCCTCATCAGTCGTCCCATGGACCACGTCGCTGACAGACGCAGACCTATCCCGACGATGTGACTGGCGGAGAACGCTGCGCCTAGCAGATCAGTTTTGGGCACGATGGCTACGGGAATACCTACCGATGCTACGTACAAGGGGACCCAACAACAACTCGCGGAACCTTAGTGAGGGTGACGTGGTGCTGATCGCCGATCCTACCCTCCCTCGTGGTTTGTGGCCACTAGGAAGGGTAGCAAAGGTCTACCTAGGACCCGACGGAGCGGTCCGCGTGGCAGACGTCCACACCAGAGGGGGCATGCTGCGCAGACCGGCCCGGAAACTTAATATCCTGATGGAGGCCGCGCCTCAGCCAGTAGCCACCAGTGGTTAGTGTTCCACTGGGGGTCCGGTATGTTAGCGACTGGCTGGCACGCGGCCTCCTTCGAACGTATTGTTTGTGAAGTATTTTAATTTGTGTTTGACAATCAGTCTGCCTGTCACCGCCTATCTATTAAGTTCTTGTTATTCTTTCATAAATAATTTAATTATAATATTTGTATAATATCTACGTGTTTCCATTATATCACCAATTCATCATACAGTCCACTTCACTAGCTATCAGGTGCAGTAACACATAAATTAAGCTGATGTCAAGCACTGCGATCAATGTCTGCAGTCTGTTGGAAGAACGTTACCAGGTCAAAAAATATTATACGTATTTGGAATAGCGGAGTACCTATTCTTTGTCGTACCCCTGTTTTCAATTCATCACAACGCACCATGGCACAGACAATAGTACGTACCTAATAAACCACCTGTTCTGTTTCGAGCATTTACGTGGAGTTTGACGTAACTATTTGAAAACCTACAACCGTATTTGAGAATGGTTAAAAGCAGAAACAAACTGATCCCCCTCAAACCAAAAGGAATGTAAAAAGTATTAGCTCTCCAGAATTAATAACTCGTGAAAAGCAACTCTTTGACGAAAGAGATTGCGTGCAGTTTGCACAAGTCTGCAAGAATAAACCTGCCGCGTTTTGTGACCAACAGAATATGTTTCCCTTCTTTGAGAGACTTTTAGGAGATAACTTTTCAAATAAATCAGCGGGCATTTGCAAGATGGTTGTTCCAAAAATTCAACTAGCGCAGACGACAGGCAAACCAGTAGGTATAAATCCTAAACTACATTATGTTTTTAAATATATTATTTAAATTCTATTGTTACGGGCACTTTATAGTTAAAAGGCGGAATGTTATATTTAAAGACGGTTTTGATGATCTTGACATAAAAGTTAAGTAAAGTTATAATATTCTATTCTATTCTGTTTTATTCTATAAGGCGTAAAGGCGTAATACGCTCTAGGCAGTCATTTTCTTGATCTTAATCTAGGTAATACCTATAAAGCACTTGTTGTGAGTTGTATTTTTTTATTTAAAGTACCTACATTAGAGCATTATAATATTCGTGGTATTCAACTATTTATGCTATAAAATTGTAAATCACGAGTATAAAACAATATTAGGTATGATTTGTTAACTTATTATTATACTACTAGCCAAGATGACAATCATTTGCACCGTAGCGAACAAAAGGCCTCTCTCTCTCTCTATCGCACTAGTGAGGAAGAATGACAGCATTAGCGTATCGTATACATACGACCTGTTCTCCTCAACATGCCGCATCTCAACCGATTCCGGTAAAATGTTGTGAACAAATTCATCAAACATATGGTTTCTTTATCAATTCAGTTTTTGAGCTTTTTTTTTCAAAATAACAGTCATGGGGTTCGCAGTGTCTGCAGTCCACAGAGCAGCTCAATTAATAATATAAAAATCAGCATAAAGTCGAATACAAAGTGTTTTGTGAATGGTTAGGCCGCACCGCACTCAGGACGCAGCGCTTACGTACAAGCTTTGCTATCAGAAAAGTAGGTACTCGCGCACCAATTCAACTTTCGGCGATTATTCAAAAATTTATATCATTGTTTTAGCTTAGTCGGGGTTATTTAAACGAGGCAAATAATTTATTGCATTTGCCGGTTCTATTTTAGCGGTCGCCGCATAATTTTGGTCAGGTGAGCTGCGCGGTCACAAATATATTACTCGCAGGTGTATGTCGATGTACTGTTAGCCGAATTTGTATTTAATCAGGACCCCTATTCGACAAGCGACGTTTGACGTATCGTGTTGATCTCCCGTTGATGTGGGAAAAATCATAAGTTCTCGAATACGTACGATGTCAAAATTTGACATTAACAATCCATAGTTAGGGTGACAAGCAAAACCAAACCGAACCACCCTTAGTTTAGAGTGGAGTTTTGGTTGTACCAAATGATATTATCCACCGTTGATGGAATCAACACTCAGTATGCAATAAAATCAACTGCTGATTTGACGTGGATGCGAAATCTGACAGTTGTACATGTCGAATTTGGCCCCAGAGCCTATTAATAGTAGGTACATAATAATCCATCGAAGTTTTATTTATGAATGTTTCAAGGTTAAAATGTACTCTTTTCATATCGAGGCCTGAACATAATATATGTTACCTAACTTCAACAAACTAGTTTTTGCATATTAAAATTGTCTAAGCTCTTTCTGCTTGCCTATTGAAGGTTGAATCTGTATAATATGAAACATATTAACATGTTTTCTTCATCTAACAATATGGAATCTTTATGGAATCTTTTCTCCGTAACAACCATTAAACAACTCATTTATAATATACAGGGTGGAACAAACGAGTTCTTATAATTGTGAGGCTGGATTCAAATAGTTTAATTTAGATTAGTTTAGTTTTTAATTATATTATAAAGTAGATAATGGAAAAAAACGTACAGTTTTGTTATATACTTAAACTGTTACGCGTAATGGCAGTACCAAAGTATCCTGCTGTTAACGGCATTCTAAAATCTACAAATCAATGTCAAAATTACAAAGTCTCCAAATCTTACTAAATAAATAAATACGTAGTAACTTAGTTAATGAAACTCTGCTCTCAACAACCCGGTTCTGCAACTGAGCTGTTATAATTGTTTCCTTTAGTTTCAATTCGTTACCGGATTTATTAAACAGTTACATAATATCAAGTGTAATAATTTGATATAATAGGTTACCAAATATGGATATTATTTTCGTTTTTTTGGAATGGAAAATTAACATCGTTACTTACTAAAATAGGAATTACAAATTAGTTCGAAGCTTTAGTTTTAATTAATGTAAGTGAAAATTGTAATTAAGTGTGTAGAAAGTGGCATAACAATGTTATCCCAGAGTTTCACGTGTAACGCAGAAAAGGTAGTTAGAAAGTTTCAAGTAGAAACTCATAGGTACTCGTGTTTACCCAGGCATAATATTTACCTTAAAGTAAAAATTTGCTTAGTGAATTTCACATGTAGCGAAAATGCTACATGTGAAATTCACTAACGGCAATGCTAATAATGGCAACGAAAAGAACATATTCTCGTGTATGTTTTTATCAAAGGTGTCGACTGTGGTATCTCGTCTCGTCGCCAAAATTAACGGCTCTAGGCGTCATTCCAATCCCTCGCGAAATATAGACGAGTCTAAGGCTGGGGAAAGCCAGCTCGCCTGTACTATATCTGCTTATCCGCGGTTATGGTTCTCAGGTTATACTGATCGGTTCGGAAACTCGACTTACCCGGGAATTCAGCCAATGAGAATTTTAAGTCAGGGCTTCTTCGACGATAAATTACTAGCAGCCTTGATCCCACTCCTCTGATAAATCATGTGTGAGGAAGGTAAGATTTAGAGAATTCGATGAAACCTTGTTTATAATTGGATTTAATATTCAAGGCTCTTATTTATGATTCTGCAAATAAACTAACCAAAAAAAGAAATAGGTTAGCAGCAAGCAACACGCTTTGGTAGTTTTCTACCAACCCGGAATCAAAAGGCGAAGCATGACGCCGTTTCATGAAAGAATGGAACTTGTACAAGAAAAAGTCTTTATGATAATAAAAAATATCTTGAAAAAATAACGGGCTTCAGCAAACGGGACGCTACAAGTGAACAGTCATGTCGCCGTGTGCCTGCTATACGGCCACAATTCAAAAATTTTAATTTTCTGGATTATTGCAGATTCGTATTCAAAATTGTTCAATTTACGACCTTATTTTGAGAGCCATAGCAAAAAAGGTCTTTAAGAGCCTTTTTCTCACAAGTGGCCTTATGGATTTGACCATAAATTGTCAGACGATTCCCTGTAATACAGCCACTTACCAGTCTGCCGCCCGCTCCCGCGGCGTTCGCACATGAACTGAGGGACTCCCGCGAACCACGTTCGACGTGTTGCCTTCCTGTCACACTTACCTACGAATTTACAAGTGCGACAAAGAGGCAACACGTCGAACGTGGTTCGCGGTAGGCCCTCAGACGGCCCTTTTGAGTTGTGGCTATATAGCACACGTTTTAAATGAAGCTTTTGAGTTGCGTCCTAGAAAATAATAATTAGTTGACTTACACATATTATCGCGTACAGTGATCTTGTTTCTATCAAAATTGATAAAACAAAGGGATTTTAACTATTTTGGTGTATTTATTTATATTTGCATGGTAACCTTTATCCAATAATTTTGTGTTTAAATTTGGCCGCATCCCAAAATCTTTAAAAAACGTTTCTGCAATACGGCCACAACTCTAAATACCTGTCTTCAGGGCCTTGTGTCTTAAAAAATATACATTTCTTTTAAAAAGTGGCGTGGTCATAAGGAGGGTTATATCATTCCGAGTAAAAAAAGCTAAATTTTAAATTCATAGACCTAAAACTAAAGGAGTAAGATCCTATTAAACACCCTGAACTATACTCTCACAACTTTGAGACGCGATTTCTCGAAAAAATGGTTTTTTGAGATGTGGCAGTGTAGCAGGCACACGGCGATGTAGCTCTGAACCTATATCTTACAAAATTAATCACATTATTGACGTCAACCGCGGACCGAATGGGATTCAAGTAATAGAACCAGCGAATAGCCCCAAAGATAAAAAACAATACACGGACACATGCCAAGGACGGGGTATTCCGAAAAGTTTTCACATAAATCAGTGAGCTAACTTTATTCAAACGACTCTCTGGCGACATCAGTTCGGTTCCAGCATCAGAAACTTTACGGAGTGGCTTCTTGTAAAAGTGTGGCTAGTTACTTCGCTCGTACATTTGGTGTGTGAGCCGTGAGGTGTGCTTTTTAAAGTTACGTATTGAATTTCTTTTCTGCTACGAATATCTATGACGTTGATAAAAAACAACTGTGCTTCTAAATTGAGGTGCTGCAAGCCTGCAAAAGTACAATACCGGAACTCTTTTTGATCTTGAGACGAACTGTATAATGCCAAAGTCGCTGTTATGTAGTGATATGATTATTATTATTTCGTATTAGTTAGGTATTTAACACTTACCTTATCTACTGCAGTTAAATCATAAAACCAACAATAAATCTATAACAAACCTGAAATTTTGTGATTTATTACCAGTATAATTACTATTCCAAAATAAATAATATTTATAGCTATTACATTTTTGTGGTAAAATAAAGCAAACTGTAAGTACAGTCGCCATCAGACATATCAGCGCGGCCAAGGTGTTCACACAATATCTGAACACGCACTCTAACGCCTTGACAATAGAGGCGTGCTCAGATATTAATGAGCACCTTGGCCGCTCCGATATATCTGATGGCGACTGTATGTAATAAATAAACAACCAACTTGATGAACCTATTACTGCTGCATTGCGTACTTTATCATCAATCGTCCTTTAAATTTATCGAGCGCCCGGACGTGGATATATTAACACAAAATTAACGCGGCGCTTATCTAAATCGGGTGCAACGTTTAGACCAGGAGGTGTTTTCTGATTGTTATAACTGGTTATGAATTTGATTTGGATTTGTTGATACGAGCGGTCAGTGTCAAGAGTGACGTTTCTGGTTGAAAGGATGATGTTGCTGCCACAGTATCTGTCAATTTCCTTGATAAAATGATTGACGTTCGCCCCATTACTATCGCAATTATAGGACGTTAATTCCGTCAAACCTTTTATCAAGGAATTTGACAGCGGGCAGCAACAGCAACAAAGACGCTGCAGTTGACATCCGAACGTCACCTTAAGTGTTACGTAATTTCTTTGAATCATTTAGAATTTAGATACCATAAGCGAATTTAATGGATTATAGCGATGTTTTAAGCACTAGTAGAATACTAGTTTATCCGTATTCTACGCTTAAATAGGGAAGATATTTTCTTCAAAACTCACAAAATCATAGCTATCGGAACCAAACCAACAAAAAATAACATTTCAATCCATTCCGCTATTTCAGCTATTGAATCAAACGTAACCATTTAAGCTTAGGTTGAAAAACTTCCTATAGAATGTAAAACATAGTTCATTAACAACCATTCAGGCGTCAGCCGCCGAGCGCCGACTTTGCAATTCGTTTTACATTTTGACCTAAATTTCATTTTACACGTATCTCTAAAATATATTCCGTATCTAATTGTTTGTTTAAACTAAATTGAGATTTTAGCTTGTGAGCTCTTTTTATCTAGGCGCTCTGCCACAAAATTTAATGAACAGTTAAAATTGTGCTATATGTATAAACCACCGAAATTGAATATCGGTTTATTTGTATGAAAAATATACCGGTATTGGGTCCTTATATCAGGGACCATGTGTGAACATGTTTTCTAAATACTTAATCAGAATCTATGTTACTGACATAAACTTGATGGGATAAGTATGTGATATTTATGATTAAAAGAAAATGTTTTAGAAAACTTTTGAACACAAGTTATACTTTGAATAACTCGATAAGTTATACTTCTAAGTGGTATAGGCCGCAATGTCCTGAGGTTGACATTTATATTTTAACCATATATAAAACTTTACGTGCCAGCCTGATTGAGTTAAATTATGTTTATCCCTTTCTTTCTTTCAGATAAAAACAAACGATTATTAGCTAATTGAAGTTAGTAGCACGTTTATGGATAAGGCACTGGTCCCACCGCGAGCTAGTAAGCTATGAGCTATCGGCTATAAACACGAACAAAATATAAGCACTCCCGTGTAAATAAAAGAGACACGGCGATATTTATAGTTACTCGCCCAGCGGTGAGCTATAAATATCGCCGTGTCTCTTTTTAACCGACTTCCAAATCTCAAAGAAGGAGGTTATCAATTCGGTTGTATGTTTTTTTTTATTTTTTTTTTTATTTTTTTTTATGTTTGTTACTCCATATCTCCGTCATTACTGGACCGATTTTGAAAATTCTTTTTTTGATTGAATGTATATGCATACAGATTGGTCCCGTTTTTGTCAAAATCCAGTTCTGATGATGGGATCCATGAGGAATCGAGGGAACTCCTCAAATCTTAAAGGCATACACATAGTGATTTTTGGTTTTTTATCAACGAATCAAGCATATACATCCAAAAAAGTGACATTTGATGAAGTGGAACTGCTGATGATGATCAGAACGGAACTCTTCAACGACGCATAGTTCACGGTTGGCGATTTGTCCTCTTCGTTATGTTTGTTAAGCAAGTTAAATTTTTAAGCCACATTTTTGTCAAGCTCGAGTTCTGATGATGGGATCCATGAGGAATCAAGGGAACTCCTCAAATCTTAAAGGCATGCGTATAGAGATTTTTGTATTTACATCAGAAAATCAAGCATTTTCATTAAAAACTGTTGCATTTGATGAAATGGAACTGCTGATGATGATCAGAACAGAACTCTTCAACGACGCATAGTTCACGGTTGGCGATTTGTCCTCGTCGTTATGTTTGTTAAGCAAGTTAAGTTTTTAAGCCACATTTTTGTCAAGCTTGAGTTCTGATGATGGGATCCATGAGGAATCAAGGGAACTCCTCAAATCTTAAAGGCATGCGTATAGAGATTTTTGTATTTACATCAGAAAATCAAGCATTTTCATTAAAAACTGTTGCATTTGATGAAGTGGAACTGCTGATGATGATCAGAACAGAACTCTTAAACGACGCATAGTTCACGGTTGGCGATTTGTCCTCCTCGTTATGTTCGTTAAGCAAGTTAAGTTTTTAAGCCACATTTTTGTCAAGCTCTAGTTCTGATGATGGGATCCATAAGTAATCGAGTCCTCAAATATTAAAGGCATACGTATAGATTTTTTTGTATTTTTTACATTAAAAACTGTCGCATTTGATGAAGTGGAACTGCTGATGATGACCAGAACAGAACTCTTCAATGACGCATGGTACACGTTTGGTGATTACGAATTTCGATTTTGACTTGGACTGGGACCCGGACTCGGACTCATACCCGGATTCGGTTCGGACCCGGATCTGGTTCGGACCCGGACCTGGACTCGGATCCGGATTCGGACCCGAACACGGACCCGGACTCTGACCCGGACTCGGACCCGGACTCGGACCCGGACTCGGACCCGGACTCGGACCCGGACTAGGACCCGGACCTTGACCCAGAAAACCACTATGATACCTTAACTAAATAAACAACTATGATTACCTACCATAAAATTAATGTAGGTATAAAGTACGATGATGCCAATCTTACTAGCCCCTCCCGCTTAAACCCCCGTACACCGCACGGCATGCGCCATTAAGTGGGTTAGGTTAGGTTTGAACTGCGATCCTCACAGAACCGAACAAGGATTAGGTTAGGTTAGAACTGCGAGCCTTACAGAAACGAAATGCTACTTGAAAAGTGGGTTTGATTAGGTTCGAACTGCGATCCGCACAGAACCGAATTGCTATCTGAGGAGTGGGTTAGGTAAGGCTAGAACTACGACCCTCATGGCTCCTCTTCACGATGGGCCAACGCGGGCCACTCCAAGGGACGCATTTATGCGTTAGAGGGAGCAAGTGATAGTGCATGGCTGCGTCCCTTGGAGTGGCCGGCGTTGGCCCATCCTGTAGAGGAGCCATTATACAGAAGCGTAATGCTAGTAAAAAAGTGGGTGGTTTTACCTCCTTTTTTACATAGTGTACCATCTACAATAATCTTTCATCGGCCCCCATGGAAGTCGGTTTTTTTTTCTTAAAAATTATATTTACACGGGAGTGCTTATCTTTTGTTCGTGTTTATAGCCGATAGCTCATAGCTTACTAGCTCGCGGTGGGACCAGTGCCTAAGGGGGTAAATCGAATCTTCACCATAATATGAAATACTTAATACTTACGTTTATTTTCATTTCTATTTCTTATTTGAAAAGCTACCTCATTTGAAAAGATAATTAGTACCTGTATTTTCGTACTGAATAGTAGCGTAGGTGTAGAGGTTGTATTCGGAATTACATGAGTTATTTAACATAATGCATGGCGACGTAGTTAAATTTTGATGGTTTGATTCCAATGTGAATAAGTAGGTACCTTAAGTTCTACATATGTATTATATATTATTATGTTTTTAGGATTTTTGTTATAGCGGCAACAGAAATAAATACATCAACTGTGAAAATTCATAAGATACTTACATCTATCACGGTTCATCAGATACAGCCTGGTGACAGACAGACAGATAGAAGGACAAACAGACGCACGGATAGCGGAGTGTTAGTAATAGGGTCCCGTTTTTACCATTTGGGTACGGAACCCTAAAAATGAAACACTACCTATACCATAGAAATTCCAAATCACAGTCAGATAAAAGTATTAAACAATATAAAATTCATAGCGACGTCAATTGTAATTTATCAGTTGAACTGTTTCATGGCAGTCGAAACAACAATAAAAGAAAGTTTCTATTTGCCCTCAGATCCGTTTTGATCCCTCGATACTACGTGATCTAATCAAGAGGGCCCCGTACAGTTAATTAGGCAAATCCAAAGTTTCTGAACGCTCGCGGCTGAACCCGGTCCTGTGAATTTGTTTCTATTCAATCCGAATCCATTGTCATATTATATTAAGCATCTATACTCGTATTTATCGCGACGAATTTGGCAGGAGGAACCTATAAATGTGACGTCCCACGGGTAAAGGTACCTTATGGCGGTTGGCTCTTACGCTATTATTAACGCCGCTCCAATATTATTGCGGCGCTCTGCAACGTAAGCGCCAGCCGTCATACGGCACCTTTTGCCGTCGAACGTCACAAATAAATATGTAGGAACGAAAAACAGGTTTCATACATTTTTTTAAAAGCTCGTTTATAATAAAGTAAAAAACTAAAAATCGAACGTACAGGCATAATTATGATTAAAGTACATCCTATTGTGTAAAAACATTTTCCATAATGTCAATATCCAGGGAGGAGGATGGAAGAAAAAGAAAAAAAGGACTACGTTTGTATGGAGAATCAATCGTTCCCTACCCTCTTAAGAAACTACGCATCGGAACTACATTTATGTCAAAAATTACTCTCGAAGGTTCGTACGACAACATTCAATTCTCCGTTCATATTGTTCATACAGTTGGAACGGTCGTGTGTGCAGAGCCCGGAAAACACTTGGCGAAGACGATAAATGTATGGCGGAGATGCGTTTGGGACGTTTGCTAGTTTTGCGTTAGTGGTTTGGGGGTGAACTCACAAAGTGTCGGTTTCGGCAGGCTCCAATTTCACCACGGCTACAATTGTCAGTGACATATGTCGAGCGACAGGTGACATATTACAATTTTATAAAATATTATCTATAGAAATACTTACCAACATGACAGGCATTTTGCTACAATTATGTTGTGAAACAAGAATTATTTTTTCTAGTAGACATATTTGTAGAATTGTCGGTGAATCTTGACAGGAAATGAGTTATGTGTCGGAATTTCGTTACAATTGTAGTGTTTCTTGTGACAATTGTCATAAACTTAGCAAGAGAAATATCTGTTTATTTCCGATATAATAAACTTTTTTTTAATAATTCAATGATGGTGGCCGAGTGGATATGACGTCTGACTTTCAATCCGGAGGTCGCGGGTTCAAATCCTGGCTCGTACCAATGAGTTTTTCGGAACTTATGTACGAAATATCATTTGATATTTACCACTAGCTTTTCGGTGAAGGAAAACATCGTGAGGAAACCTGCATACATCTGCGAAGAAATTCAAAGGTGTATGTGAAGTCCCCAATCCGCATTGGGCTAGCGTGGGGACTATAGCCCAAGCCCTCTCGCGCATGAGAGGAGGCCTGTGCTCAGCAGTGGGACCTATATAGGCTGAAATGATGATGAAATGATGAATGATGGTGGCAAACAGGAATACGGCCCGCCCGATGGTAAGCGGTAACCGTAGCCCTTGGATGCCTGTGACGTCAGCAACAGTGATGTTTTACAATTGTCGCACCTGTCACCCTGGTGAAATTAGGTCTCGGCATAAAAATCATGCTTCGAAGGTTTGGAAAAACTGCCGAAGTTTTCGGCCGCGCCGAAACTGCATTTTCGGTGTGTGGTGTCCAACCAAAGATTCAGTTTCGGTGTCGTCAGGTGTCAAATTGATAAAATTACTAGAGAAAGGCCTCAAAATTGCTATTATTTTTTGGCAACCGTATTATGATGTAAGAAAGCTAGCATTTTTTTAAATATCTGCTCGCCGAAACGTTGCACATTAATTAATTAATTATTGAAGAATATAATATAATCAATTATATCTAGCTTTGATATTAGAGCTATTAGGATATGACTATTAAGCATCATAATTTAGCGGTACAATTTAGCGAGCTAATTGTAAAATGTGGTAAATCTACTAACCACAACAACCAATGATTAGTAATTTATACTAATTACAACCATATTAGTAAACCTACTAACGATATTAATATGTACCATCGGACACTGAACTGTACATCGGTGGATCGTATGCCTTTTGTAATAAGGTCCTCTAACGTACAGTTAATAGGGTGGACGATTTTTGAGTAGATTTTTGTATTTAAGTAAATTATGCCCCTTTCGTATTTTTATAAATAGGTATGACAATAGAACCAAATTTAATGTATGTATGTGTTAGGTCATCATCTTCCTCGCGTTGTCCCGGCATTTTGCTACGGCTCATGGGAGCCTGGGGTCCGCTTGGCAACGAATCCCGAGAATTGGCGTAGGCACTAGTCTTTACGAAAGCGACTGCCATCTGACCTTCCAACCCAGAGGGTAAACTAGGCCTTATTGGGATTAGTCACCGCAAAGCGACTGGTAAATATCAAATGACACAATATTTTTAGCAGATAATGCTTTTTTTAGCAAAAGGAGTGCATTTTGTTGTCATAACAAAAAGCAAATTAAAAAGCTTTGTTAACGAAGTCGAGGTGGGTTGCAGGTATTCGAGGGCTCTAGAGTCGCTCGTGCATTCTGGGGGCTACCGCGAACCACTTTCGACGTGTTACCTCTCTGTCGCACTTGTAAATTCATACGTAAGTATGACAGGGAGGTAACATGTCGAACGTGGTTCGCGGTAGGCCCTCTGGGCGAGACTGCGGGCTGTGCCATCGCCCACACTGTTTGTATATGGACCTTATGCCTTTGGTAATAAGGTCCACCGATGTACACTTAGAAGTGTTGCTATTTGTACGTTCAAATTAGCCTGGGCTATGCCTATAACCTCGAAAATCTAACCAAGCAACTAACTCTGTCGCTCTAATTACGCATTAATTAGACTAAAAGAGAAAGATGGCCGAAATTTGCCAACCTCTGTGTTCGCCCTCTGTTAACTACTTTGCTGAATGCAACCCCTAACCCATCTATTTTGACCGTTAATCGCCACCTGAAACCGTAACATTGAAGTGTGTGTGGCTTGGCAAACTAACCAAACGGATCGGTAGCGACCATAATGGTTGTAGGGGAGATCCTTTACCGCTGACCGGTGTACTCCAAATGGCACCTTATGTACAGTCCCTAAAAATGAACTGTCATAGGGGATCATTGGACCGCCATGTACAGTCGCCATCAGATATATCGGAGCGGCCAAGGTGTTCACAATATCTGAACAAGCACTCTAACTCCTTGACAATAGAGGCGTGCTCAGATATTTGTGAGCACCTTGGCCGCTCCGATATATCTGATGGCGACTGTATATGGCGGTCCAATGATCCCCTATGACAGTTCATTTTTAGGGTTACGCACCCAAAGAATAAAAATGGGACCCTATTACTAAGATTCCACTGTCCATCAGTCTGTCTGTCTGTCCGCCACCAGGCTTTACGAGTATCTCATGAACTATACAGCTATTAAACAGTGGAAATTTTCACAGATGATTTATATCTGTTGCCGCTATAACAACAAATACGATTTTGATAGCGCACGCAGTGCAAGTCATCATTTTATAGAAGTTTGTCGTTTAAAATAACACTTGCACTGCGTGCGCTATCAAAGTCGTTGCAGACTTACCTTGGTCTAACTCCAACCAATTTCTTATTAGCTAAGTCCTAATTCATTTGTTAAATAAACTGACAAATTGTAAGGCATTGTACTACGTCGGTAAGACGTAGCTAAAGAAGACTGAGGACAATTTAGCAGAATCCCGGGCGACGGCGTTAATTCCACACCAGGCATTCTTGTCGCTTACCAAGCAAGGGCATACTTTGTATTATCAGCTGCATTTGTTGCATTTGTATCAAAGTGCATGGCGACTTTAACTATGAATTAATTCATAATTTTTCCATGCAATTTCGCAGCTCACTGTACCAAAAAATATATCATCTGTGAAAATTTCAACCGTGATAGCTAGCACGGTTCGAAAGATACAGCCGTGACAGACGGACGGACGGACAGCAGAGTCTTAGTAATAGGGTCCCGTTTTACGGACCCTAAAAAGAGAAGATATTAAAAAGTGGCAATACTGTAGTGTCGTCCCTTTCAAAACAATCTATATAAGAAAACGGGACGACGCTACAGTATTGCCACTTTTTAATTTCTACTCTTTTTTTGTCAGACTGTAGTAGAGTAAAAAGCCGATCCAAAGACAACCTTCTGAAATGCGGAATCAACCCGAGACAAAGTGATGTACTATGCGAATGTGGCGGGCGACCTACAAAAACAACGCAACATACTTATTTATGATGCAGTTCCCTGTGTCCAACTAGGTGCACTACAGAAGACCTCTTAGGGCCCCCCACCCCCACATCTAGCGTCGTTCGAGCGTCGGTGTCTGGTCAGCGCTATGGAAAATGACGTCACTGTGCAGTTGCGTCGACGTTGCGTCGAGCAGCGGCCATAGAGTTGTAGACGCCGACGCTCGAAAGACGCTAGATGTGGGAGGGGCCTTAAAAGTTACCCCCGGGGCAAAAAGAATAGATAGTATAGAGGGGTCCTGTCATAGTAAATGTTGTAGTCACTGTAAATTTACTGCCATCTATCGACACACGACTATAACTCGTTAAAATAAACACGTATAAAATTATCAAAAAAATTAATATATATGGATAAATGATTTTATTATTTTTATATCATTTTGACCCATGTTCATTCACTGATATCTAAGTGTTAAAATTGTTAAATATGAAACGGTGTCGTCACGCCATCTAGCCGAGCATAGGCCAAAGGTGTGTGCGCCATCTATCCGAGAATGACTTTTTCTTGATTTCGGAGGCACGTTTTTTTCTTAGACTTTATTCATCTTATACGAAGTTACATATGTCTTTGCCCGGGGGTTAGAGGTGGCAAGATATTGACAAAATATTACATAGTTATGATTGAAAGCAATTATTTCAGAATGTTTTGAAATTCTGAGGGCGGACAGGTCGCAGAATAGGGCAGAGTGGCGTTCTCTTGTGTCAGATCCCCTTTGGGTCACTGAGCCAGTGATGATAATGATTTAAAATTAGAGCACTCTCTACCGTACTCTTCGATTACATGTACCTATAGCAGCGGCTAGATTCATGTGACTTTTAACGAGACTTCCAATAATGGCTGTCATACAAGGTGGGGCAGATTTCAATAGTTCAACCAAGATTCACTTCACTCACGCTCGTGTAACCAATGGGAACAACCGGCCAGATAACCGAGAACAGTCGATTTATGGCTTTAATCAAACCTCGTGCGCCGACATGACAAAAACTACCCACTTTGCCAACTATTGTATGCATTATTTAGTACAATTGCCTCGCGCGGCTGAAAATCGGCGTGTGTTGGATCATAAAACAGTATAGGGTGGCTCAATAATTCGTTAACTTTTTTTAATGTGTTTTTTGTCTTTTACAAAGAAAACTACTTAAAATCATTTAAATAAAACACAATGTGTCTCAAAATATTTTCCTACTACATTTGCTTAAAATTATCAACTGTATAGTTTGATGGCCCAAAAGATGGCGCTATTCTATACGCAAACTAGGTAACGATAGTTCATCTTTCTTAGAACTTATAAAGGCAGCTGTTCAATATATGAGAATAAATGACAGGTAGCGTAGCCAATTGTTAAACACTTCGAGCAACACCGGCTTCCGACACGTCGGAAGGGAGGGGCCCAAGCGATATCTCACCGTACAAATCTTTCTGCCATTTTTCGCGGGGGGAAGGTGCACACAGTCGCACTTCTCACACACTTACATACAAAATCCAATCAGAGGCCCTACCACGAACCACGTTCGACGTGTTGCCTCTCTATGGCACTTGTAAATTCATACGTAAGTGTGACAGGGAGGCAACACGTCAAACGTGGTTCGCGGTAGGCCCTCTGTAATGACGACACAAATACATAGAAAATGACACACGTCAAAGACAAATCTTGCAAACCTCGTTCTCTTTTTGTGTACGGACGAGTGACTAGTGTCACAACACGCACACTAACACATTTTCGTTGAAGTATGTCATTGTATTCTGAGAGATGAGAAGTCGGATTTGTCGCTCAACCGATCCGCAATTTGTACTGAGCGAGCAAAATCGATAAATCCAACAATTACTTGAGACTAAAATATAATAATAGTATTTAAATGTAATTAAACGTATGATATGTAAAAAAAATATTACATGTGAAATGTAACACTTTCTTTTTGTAAATTTTATGTCCCCGACCTCTTTTTATAGCAAAAAACCGAGCAAACAGGCATTTTTGTGCAGCAGTGTTCACGCGCGCGTCTGGACTCGGTCTAGTGAAAAATCCAAGTGCAACTAGTTTTAATACCCGCGCTAGATTAGATTGACGCGCTAATCTTGTACCTCGGCAGAGAGGGGAAATAGTGCGAATGCCGCCTCCCTTCCGTGTTGCTCGAAGGTTAAACATCAACAATATTCCACAATAAAAAAATGTTAACGTATTTTTTAGGTCATTCTGTATCTTGTGCAATAAGGGAGATATGGCGAAAATTGTTAATATTTATTCCTCGAGTAAAAATTTTAATACCGTATGTATTACGCGCAATGTTTTTCATGACATTTACGAAGAAAAATGAAGCTTAAACGAAATATTATACGTTAAAATTGCAGATACATATAATATAATTCGGCACTTTATTTATTATTTAACGTAAAGGCATGGAAGGGAAGGCAGAGATCCCTTTGACATACAGCTAAGATTGAAAATTGTGGAAATAAATGTTTCATGAAATAATTGTAATAGTTTCACTAAGTACTTTAATTTTATTCTTGATTTTACTTGTTTGTGCGACAATTCAAGACTAGGACATCTATATTGAAAATTACTTAGGTACTTAAACACAGTAATTTACTCTAAAGACAGTATATTTTAAAATTTCTACTTTTAAATTTATTCTTTAAATTTAAAAGCATCGTTCGCAGACGAGTTTGCTTGTTAAAAATTAAAATTACCTACTCTAAAAGTTCAATCCCTTTTTATAATTATATTAGGATGAATAATATTTGTTTTGAACACGTATAAACACGATGACGATAATAAATATTTTGTCGATTATAAAAGTCATTATCGATTCTTGAGTATCCCATCACTAGTGTTGTATATGGCCTGTGCGGCAAAGGAAGTATATTCCCGTAAAATACACAAGGATATAGTCTATTGATTAGAATTACTTTTAGTTCAAATCGATAACATTTCAGGTCTGTAGGGACCTTTAAAGTCAGGACATGGTTCGTGAAAATGTAGGTCGTGCCGTGGGATCCTATCTCGTCGCATAATAATTGATTGTCATAATGTAATGTTACGCATAAAACTTTTTTCGCATATTTTGTCTCCAGCTGAAACAGAAAGTATTTTCGAAAATATTTCGCATAGGTTGTGTAGAATAGGGTAGGTTAGGTTAGGTTTGTGTTAAAATTTTACAGAAATGGTAATATTTCCAGCACAATAACAATTATGCGAAATGAGTTTTATGCATAACATTACATTAGGACAATCAATTATTATGCGACCCAATATGGACCCTCGTGCCGCAAATTTGGCTTTCTCAATACGGGAAGTATATGACTCGTAACGCACTGGCAGTAAGTTTGGGTTTTGCCCTACCACACCGAATGTGTTAAATAATAGTATTTTATGCAACAGTTTTATAAGAGGGGTCAAAAAATGTGAGTGGCGTGGGTAACAATGTGAGCCGAAGGCGAACATTGTTAATAAATACGCCATGAGCATTTTTTGACTACTTATACAACGTTGCATACAATGCTTTTTCTATGACTAAGCAATATTAAATAAAATACAAAAAATTATAAAACAAAATTTTATTTATGAAAATGTCAATGTAAATTTTGGATAGTAGGTATTACTATATGTATGTAGCTCTTGTCTGCGACAAGCACCCATAATACCAAATAATACTGCAACCTGTAACAAGAAAAAGGAGAATTAAATAATATTCAGTTTCAATGCAAAAATATAAAATGTACATAAATATAGCTCGTTGTACTGTGTACCCTAAAAATGAGTGAGTATCAAAAAATTTTATAACATATACCGGTTGGTATATG
The DNA here is from genome assembly GCF_963556715.1 of Cydia fagiglandana. Taxonomy (NCBI): domain Eukaryota; kingdom Metazoa; phylum Arthropoda; class Insecta; order Lepidoptera; family Tortricidae; genus Cydia; species Cydia fagiglandana. Next base: position 19,620,323 of record NC_085938.1, read on the forward strand.
TTATAAAATTTTTTGATACTCACTCATTTTTAGGGTACACAGTACAACGAGCTATATTTATGTACATTTTATATTTTTGCATTGAAACTGAATATTATTTAATTCTCCTTTTTCTTGTTACAGGTTGCTTAAAAGATAGATCTGATCCGGTGCTTCCAATTAGTCTTTGAACATACACCAAAGACGTTTTCAGAGAATGACGAAGTTTTGTGCTCCAATCTCCACGCCATGCACTTCCCATAAGATTTGTCGTATAGGTGCTGAGATTTAATACTTAGGCAACAAATTTTCGGTCGCTGCTTGTGCTGCAGCGGATATTTCTTCAGGTGTAGAAACAATGTAGTCCTCTTTGTCCATTTTCAACACTTTTTATGAACGCAAAACAAATAGTAACGCAAAGTACTCAAAGAACAAGAAATTACCGGGAAACGAGAAACAAACGAATAATGTCTATGGTTATGTTTTTTTTAAAGCCGTTACACACTACCGCACCGCACCAGGGTCGTGGTGCTGTAGGGTATAAAAGTATTTTTTATTATGTTGGTAGCAATGAACTCAGTACAAATTTGTTACTTTTTTAATAAAAACCGTATTCATTCAATCGTTTGTCACGTTGGTAGCAATGTACCGGTATGTGGCACCTGCTACCCTGCACTAGCTTACCGTATCGTAATGTCTCTAAAACGACACAAGTGCTTTTTTGGGCAATAGACTATAGACTTTTAAGGAGTATTAATAATGTATGCCCTTATATGTTCGTTCGTGACTATGTAAATGACAGATAAAAGTACCCGAGTAGAAAAATAATTTACCTAACTTACACCCAAGAAAATTGTTGGTATAATATCTCCGCTTAATTCAGCTTTTAACCCATTTAACGCTGACCCGTGGCGTGACATAAAAAGGAGTCCCATTTAAAATCCGTGTAGCTTCATTAGTCAGTAGTTAACCCTGCGGGCACGCGACCCGCGTATTATCAGGACACACTTTACAGGTGATCAAGATTGCCGCTGTTGACATTGACGGGTTTTGTTGCGTGGGCAGTTACTTTAAACATTACACACTTTTATTTAAGTTCAATGCGTATATACCTACATCTCTTTGTACATATGGTGCTTCAAATCTTGTAACTTAAATTTGAACCACTTGCGGGTGTTTAATTGAGCTGAAATTACGCATACCTCCACAATGCAGTAATATGCTAACATGGGGCTGATCTGATGATGCAGTCGGAAGGTAGCCAAAGGAACTCTTCGATGAAAAAACATAAGCACAGTCATTGAGTTTAGGCTCATTTGAAAGGTTCGAGATAGTACTCGAGGTAGGTACTTGATAGACATGAGAGTATTGCGAGCCTTATATATGTGAATAAGTAAGAGCGCCATAAAAAGAAATATAAATATATAGTTAAATATAAAAGTCAAACTTTGTGTAGAGCAAATAATAGAAAAATAAAACTTAAAAATGTATGACGGAACGATCCTAAAATCCAACCCGTACCTGTGCGGATATGATGGTCGTTTTAGTCTACGTGACAGCGTGATAAAATGGTGTCCGTCACTTTCTATCCCATGGTGTTAAAAAGTGACAGTTGTTTTATCACGTGGATAAAGATGGATAAAGCTATCCATAATACGCTGGCTGGACAGATTCTTTATCGTCGCTGACGACGCAAATACTAGCGACTAAATGTAGCCTAATAAATAAAAGAGTAGACATTTGAAATTAGATTTACCCTCATCACTTTATTATTGTAGGGTTTATGTATCGCCCGAAGGTTAAAAAAGCAAGTGTCATCAGCTTTGTACGTGGTTTGCGTAGGAAATACTTTGTGCTAAATGTCAAAGGTGCCATCGCCCACACTGTTAATCCACATCGGTGGACTTTATGCCTTTTGTAATAAGGTCCACCGATCTACAGTTAGGAGTGCTACTGTTAGTACAAGGGACCTTTTAGTTTGTTTGTTACATAAAATACTTTTAGTAATCATTCGTGTGTAAATATTTGAAATAAAATACTGGTGTGTCTGATTAAAATTGCGAGACAAATAAATTTAAGCACATAATTGATTACCAAAATTAACCAAAAATCGACTTCAAAACCGGGCAAGTGCGAGTCGGACTCGCGCACGAAGGGTTCCGTACCATAATGCAAAAAAAGGCAAAAAAAAAATGGTCTCCCATCCAAGTACTGACCCCGCCTGACGTTGCTTAACTTCGGTCAAAAATCACGTTTGTTGTATGGGAGTCCCACTTAAATCTTTATTTTATTCTGTTTTTAGTATTTGTTGTTATAGTGGCAACAGAAATACATCATCTGTGAAAATTTCAACTGTCTAGCTATCACGGTTCGTGAGATACAGCCTGGTGACAGACGGACGGACGGACGGACAGCAGAGTCTTAGTAATAGGGTCCCATCTTACCCTTTGGGTACGGAACCATAAAAAGGAAAAGCTAATAAGCTATACTTTTAATATGGGCCAGCAACTTATATGTTTGGAGTCAAATGTGAAAGCGAAAACATTTTAAGTATTTTTTCATCTTTTTTGCGGTTAATTTTATTTTCTAGATTTGATTTTGAGTGTTCTGTTTAGTTGACTCGTTCCTGTCTGGTCATACAGTCATGTCACTAAAACTTTTCGCTTTTCGTGTACCTATGTTTCAAGGTCTGGATCTGAATCCATCAAGATTATATCGTGTTTATTGAAGTCGGTTACAAATATTACCGAATTATTCACCGAGCGTAAGCGAAGGTTTCCATTTTAGCTTTGGTAAAAATGATTTCGTATGTTCGGTTCGGTTGGTGAGCAGGTTCGGTAATTACATATATTAAAAAAAATGTCGAGGCAGTTTTTGAAAATGATTAAAAATGGCTTACCAGCGCCCACAGAAATAGTGTTTCCGACATCATCATAGTTTTCTCTTTTTAGGGTTCCGTACCCAAAGGGTATAACAGGACCCTATTACTAAGACTTCGCTGTCCGTCCGTCCGTCCGTCCGTCCGTCTGTCACCAGGCTGTATCTCACGAACCGTGATAGCTAGACAGTTGAAATTTTCACAGATGATGTATTTCTGTTGCCGCTATAACAACAAATACTAAAAACAGAATAAATAAAGATTTAAATGGGGCTCCCATACAACAAACGTGATTTTTAACCAAAGTTAAGCAACGTCGGGAGTGGTCAGTACGGATGCCCGCTATTAATGCGTGGTCCAACACACACTTGACCGGATAGAATTACATTCTAAGATTAAGCAAAGAATCCCTACCGTCAAGCAACAATTAAGATAATTAAACAACTTTTGGCAAACATGTCGTATTGCAGTACACACGTGCCGTACATGTACTCGCAGTGTACCAACATAATACGTCACGTCTCGCTGTCACCTCGGGCTGGGGGCCATTGCAATATTGCACTCAAGGAGCAAACGCCTTCTGGAAAAGATATGAGCCAGGATTTCAGTGACATATTTATTACCTTTTGTGTTCAAAGCTTTCGTCTAGAATTTCTTTGAACTTGACAAATGTTTGTAGCTTTAGAGTATCACGAGTTTTAATCTTAATTTGTTGACTATAAAATTTAATTTTATCCCAATAACGTCTAGATGGCGGACGACTATTTATTAAAGCTGTTCGAAAGTTGTTAATATTTTAGACACAGTATTATGTACGGTTTATTTAAGTTCTAGCTAAAATTTCAACAAAAAAGAAGCAGGTACAGAAGTTTTTTTAGAAACAATATCAAATTACTAAACTAAGTTAGCTAAAATTCATTTTAAAATTTAATATTGGTTTAATAACAAATAAAACATTTTGAATTTGATATTAATGCGTGGTCCAACACACACTTGACCGGATAGAATTACATTCTAAGATTAAGCAAAGAATTTACCGTCAAGCAACGATTAAGTTAATTAAACAACTTTTGGCAAACATGTCGTATTGCAGTACACACGTACCGTAGATGTACTCGCAGTGTACCAACATAATACGTCACGTCTGGCTGTCACCTCGGGCTGGGGGCCATTGCAATATTGCACTCAAGGAGCAAACGCCTTCCGGAAAAGATATGAGCCAGGATTTCAGTGACATATTTATTACCTTTTGTGTTCAAAGCTTTCGTCTAGAATTGCTTTGAACTTGACAAATGTTTGTAGCTTTAGAGTATCACAAGTTTTAATCTTAATTTGTTGACTATAAAATTAAATTTTATCCCAATAACGTCTAGATGGCGGACGATTATTTATTAAAACTGTTCGAAAGTTGTTAATATTTTAGACACAGTATTATGTGCGGTTTATTTGAGTTCTAGCTAAAATTTCAACAAAAAAGAAGCAGGTACAGAAGTTTTTTTAGAAACAATATCAGATTACTAAACTAAGTTAGCTAAAATTCATTTTAAAATTTAATATTGGTTTAATAACAAATAAAACATTTTGAATTTGATATTAATGCGTGGTCCAACACACATTTGACCGGATAGAATTACATTCTAAGATTAAGCAAAGAATTCCTACCGTCAAGCAACAATTAAGTTAATTAAACAACTTTTGGCAAACACGTCGTATTGGAGTACACACGTGCCGTACATGTACTCGTAGTGTACCAACATAATACGTCACGTCTCGCTGTCACCTCGGGCTGGGGGCCATTGCAATATTGCACTCAAGGAGCAAACGCCTTCTGGAAAAGATATGAGCCAGGATTTCAGTGACATATTTATTACCTTTTGTGTTCAAAGCTTTCGTCTAGAATTACTTTGAACTTGACAAATGTTTGTAGCTTTAGAGTATCACGAGTTTTAATCTTAATTTGTTGACTAAAAAATTAAATTTGATCCCAATAACGTCTAGATGGCGGACGACTATTTATTGAAACTGTTCGAAAGTTGTTAATATTTTAGACACAGTATTATGTATGGTTTATTTGAGTTTAGTTCTTTAAATTACATGTCTAGCTAAAATTTCAACAAAAAAGAAGCAGTAGGTATAGAAGTTTTTTTAGAAACAATATCAAATTAGTAAACTAAGTTATGTAAAATTCATTTTAAAATTTAATATTGTTTTAATAACATATATGTACGTTCAGTTTTTTTATTTGAAAATAGTACCTAGGTTAGATATGATTTTTTTGTAAATTAGTTAGTCCAGTAGTTTTGTACATATGAATTTTCTTAGAATAAATTTAAAAGTGGAAAAACTACTGTCCACTTGACCTATAATATGGTGGAAAGATTTGCTGGCTATGGATGAGGTCTTGGTGGCTCAGATGGCAGAGCGCTGGGGTATCGATCCAGAGGCCGTTAGTTCAAGTCTCACCTGTCAGTAGTTTTTCCACTTTTAAATTAATTCTAAGCTTAATAGCATCGTTCGCAGACGTTTCTGCTTGTTAAAAATTAAAATATGAATTTTCTTTCAAAAGTTATGGTACCTAAAGGTGACAGTCCATTTCCAATGACAGCTGCACTACTGTTCATTTTATGTAGTATGGAAATTGACAATGACAGCAACGCGTTCAGTACCGGTAGTGCAGCTGCGGTTAGAAATGAAATGTTACCCTTAAGCTCGTGGTCATAATAAATACCTACAGTACATACCTGTAGTGGTTCCAGCCTCAATATCTAGCTTTATCTCCTTGATCGCCGCCCGACTCGTCGCCGGCACGTGCGCTCTGAATGTTTATTGCATTCAGATTGCGGCATAACTTGTCCTCGTTATAATAAGGGGATTTCGACGTCTTAAGGAAACCCAGTTAATCTGGATATAGAGGTTATCCCTGAGGAACCTGACTGAGCCAAACTCGCTCTATGTCTTGCAAGGCAATCTGTGCTACGGACTATAACAACGTTATAGAAAGTTAAACGATTGCAACAGGATTCTGCTTATAAGGGGTTTAGTTTAGTTTAATCGGGACAGTTTGGGATTTCGTAAAGGTTATCCATTACATTATGCAACGATACTTGAAGGAAATTGTTTGAAACTTGTAAAGGTTTTGCTTATGAAATTATATGAGGATTATTTTATAACTTGGTATAGTAATTGATTTTTATTTGTGCTATCGGTTATCACAAAGTAATAGGATTAACCTCCGTCTGTTTATCTGTCAGCGGGCGAATCTAGTTTTTTTTTTCTAAAAATTAATATTAATTTATTACAGTTGTGAGCACAGCAACATTTACTACCCTTTGATAATAAATGTGTGTCAATTTGTGTAACATCAAATATTGTTGCGAGAAATCGTGCACTATATTTTTCTCCATTCAATATAATATACAACACGTTACTAAAATAAAATTACATATATTGCGACAATCATAACCAGCTACATAAACATAACAACTGAATTAACTTTATCCTATAAACATATAAAATCGCGTTAAAGCTCATGTCATTACACAAGCCTAATAAAACCTTTTGTTCAGTTTATTGTACAAAGAACGTATTAACTTTGTCATTATCAAAATTACATCCTTTTATGTATAATGACATAAACGCCACGTAACTGTGGGCCGGGTTAAAACGCAGTCGATGTCGCGTAGTGTTGCTTCTGGTTAGTGAACTCGAGTCTTTTGAGTCCTCGGCTAGACTCGACTCAGATTTTCAAGACTCGCATTGTAAAGTCTAAACTAGAGTTTTTTTCAACTTGTTATACTGCCGTATTCGATTTTCAAGATATTCACAAGAGACGACACGTACTAGATCCATTCTAGATACGTTATAGTTTAGATATCAACTAGTTCTCTTTTGCAGCGCAATTCGGGCAACCAATGTCACGTTTACGTTAGATAGAGTAAGATATCTATTAGATGTGAATTGGATCTCTAAGTCATATCCTGTGGAAATCGTTCAAGAGTATCTCTAGAATCGCGCAAATGTCAAATTTGACAGGTTAGATCTTAAACATATCGTTATCGTATCTTGGTGATGTCTAAAAGATATCTAATAGATGTCTATTTCAAAATCCGAATCGGGCCCATAGACCCGAGTGTTTTGTAAAGCTTTGAGTTTTTATCTCATTTCGAAATGTTCGTCTTTATGTAAAATTTGTGGGATATACTTATAATATGTACATAAATCGTATGCCTAATTTATTTAATGTTAATTAGGTAAAACCTGTAAAATTGTATTGTCTTTATTTTGAGGCTCGAGTCCTTTTAAGTTGCGCCTAATAAAGACGCAATCAACGACTCGACTCGGGACTTAAAAGGCTGAAGTTTTTCAAGCGCTTGAGTCACGTAAAAACAAGTCGAGTTCTTCAAATTTAGACTCAAAAGACCCGAGTATACCAACACTAGTGTCGCGGCTTGTAAAAACCTTTGTTACATTCCCCAAAGAACAGTCTTAAGCGACATAAATTCTCATTAAACATGTGACTCTTTTGTGAAAAAAACGCAGCTTTGTTGTGCAAAGGAGTCAGCAAAAACGTACCGCCGACTCGTAAGGAAAAATCAAGCAAATTGCTCCCGGAGTTTTCACAAAAAATATTTGACGTGGATGCAAAACTCGGGATCGATATTTTTAAGAAAGTCTATCAAAGCATAGCAAAATAAGTAGGCTTAGAGTTATGCCACGCATAGCGATGTCCTGCTTGCACACCGGAGCATCGTACGGATCCGCATTTAAGGATAACATTCCATTTCTGACCGCAGCTGCACTACTAGTACGAACGCGTCAGTGTTATTGTCAATTTCCACAGTAAAATGAATGGGTGCTGCTGTCATTGGAAATGGACTGTCACCTTAAGGGTGTCCGCATAGTAAATTGAATAGTCCTTAATCTGAAGACCGTCTCAAGATTCTGCAGTAACGTCGCGTCGCATCTCGAGGTGTTTGGTCGCTAGACGAGACGACGCAGCTGTCGACGATTGTCACGCTGTTGAATACATTTTCATACCAGTCTTCTTCGCTTCGATGCAAATAAAGGTACAAGGGAAAGACGACAGCGATTAGGTTTAAGCTGTATTTAAATAAATAATTTGTAGCGTCTCCTTCGTTACTGTCTACATCGTGCCACAGATGGCGTTAGTAGAGCTACTTCTATACAAAAAAAGGCAATCTGCCATGAAGCGCGATGCATTTCCTACATCGCGCTTACGGCGTTCTGAATTTCAGTTCTTATATACAACTACTCATAACCAATTCTCATTGGAGTTTGGTCTTTAGGTACAACATCAGCCTGGAGAGAGTAGCAGGCCAATTTGAACCTAGTTAGGTTAGACTTACAGCAGAATGATATCTGAATGATTTTATTTAGCTATCGTCGTCTCGCCCGTGACAATACATATGTAGGAGCGATATGCAAGATAAATGAATGACATCACCTAGATGTGATTCCGATGCCAGTGTACGTTCGAATTGGCCAGCTACTCTCTCCAGGCGGGTGTTGTGTTAGGGATCAAAGTCCAATTAGAGTTAGATACTCTCTATTGTCCTCTCTATTATATATTCCACAAATTTATTGTTATAACGTATTATGTTTAAACTGATAGGACAAAATACCTATATAATAAGACGAGAAAACATATGTATATTTGACGCCAACTGTACCCACATTGTTTGAATCCTCGTTTCCCTTTCTTCTCAACTCATCCGCTGTCGCCTATTCATTGGAGCCACACCCGACGCTCTAGGCACCCATAATTGGTAGGCATTCCTATCACGTATCAAAAGCCGTGTCGCTCGCAGGCGCCCGATAAAGCGAACTTCCCGAGTTCATTCTAATTCCGAAAAGAAATTTACGAACCCAAAAATTAAATAGTCGAATTTGTTAACGTCGAAAACTTTTTAACGAAAAAGAAATTTGAAGAAGGTTAAAATGAAATTGTTATGGATTTAATGCCCTACTTAATACTAATATCTAGTATTTTCAGGGAAACGTACGAACATGTATTGCTATTCCAGTCAGTCTCGGAACAAAAAGTACTGAGGTTGACTGAAGTTGGACAAATACGAACGTTTCCGAGAAAATACAATGGAAAATAATTATGCACTACATCTGTACCGTCATATCAAAAGTGTCGCTCCAAAGCAAAGTTATAAGTAGTTATGTCTTGAGTTAAAGTTGAGTGTGACATGAGCTGAGTGATTTGTAGCAGACTTCAAAATAGAGAAAGTAGTTTAATATTTAGGTAAAACATAATTTTGCGACGAGTTTATCAACCCGTATAAAGTGTGTTTACACTCACCATGTTACTTAGGCAGCAGGTACGCAAAGGCACAGTTTGTTATCAAAATTAAGCGTGTTTATCAAACTATATGTAAATTTAACCCTTTTGCCTGCGTATATGCAAATGAGGTGTTGATTCGTTGACTGCCGACTGCATGGCTCAGTAATAAATTCTGTCTAGGCGCCATAATTTAGTTAGTGGAATTTATGAGTGAGTGCGTTTGACACACAAACATATTCTTCAGAGCTAGATTTACAGGCTGGTCCAAAAATATGTAAACAAATTTTGACGGCGGTATGTTGTTGATAATCTTAATAAACTTTTGCTTTTGTGTATCAAATGTTTTGTTTTATATCTCTCTTTGGTCGGTCCCTCATGTCTGAGGATCGTGGTCAGTATCAGGGTTGCATCTGGAGCGGATGATCTGTCTCCACCGGTTTCTGTCCAACGTGTCTCTGACGACCGTGTAGAAAGCAGAGGATGACGAGTCTTTAACTCGATCGGTATCTTATTGGTGAACGACCGCGTGATCTCCTGCTTTCGGTGTGTCCAATCACAATCAGTTTTTCCAAACTTTCGTCACCTTTGTTTTATATAAATGATTGTAAATAGTTAAATTGAGTAAGAAAAAAATATTCGTCAACGTATTTTTGGGATATGGGATATGATTTATTTTATAATACGTACTTATAAAGACACTTTGCAAATAAATATTTATCTTTTAAGAAATGTAACCCACATTGGGTCCCACTGCCGTATTCGAACTTCAAGATATTCACAAGAGACGACACGTACCAGATCCATTCTAGATACGTTATAGTTTAGATATCAGCTAGTTCTCTTTTGCAGCGCAATTCGGGCAACCATGTCACTTTTACGTTAGATAGAGTAAGATATGGAAAACGTTCAAGAGTATCTCCAGAATCGCGCAAATGTCAAATTTGACAGGTTAGATCATAAACATAATATCGTTATCGTATCTTGGTGACGACTAATGGTAACATTCCATTTCAAACCGCAGCTGCACTACCGGTACTGAACGCGTCGCTGTCATTGTCAAATTCCATAGTAAAATGAACAGTAATGCAGCTGTCGTTGGAAAGTGAACAGGCACGTTCTGGGCGAGCTCGCTCCATCGTAGGCCACGTCTACGCCTCGGCTAGTCTGTGGCCATTCATAATAAAAAAAAAAAAAAAAATGGACTGTCACCTTAAAAGATATCTAATAGATGTCTATTTCAAAATCCGAATTGGGCCCATGTACTGAAACAAGTACAGCCCTAAATTACATTTTTCCCCTGACATCCAAAATAAAATAAACCCGTACCCTAAGCATTATTTACAGTACGTCGCGCAAATCTGGCCGAACCCAACAGACCACATTTTAAATATACATGCATCCTCTTTCAGGGTCCTCATAAAATTTCACTCGGGGTTGTATTTTGAACTACCCTCGATGTATTATAAAGTGACAAATTAAAAAATAAAGTAAAGAATTAATAAAAACACTTCTAACACATCCACTTTTATTTTAAAATATTTATTTGTCACAATTGTTGTAGGTATTTAGTATTTTGGGACATTTATATTTTTATTTAAAAATATCTGATGACCTGTACTGTGTCCGTCACTTTCTATCCCACGGTGTTAAAAAGTGATGGTTATTTTATCACGATGGATAAAGATGGATAAATACGCCGATAATACGCTGGCTGGCCAGAGATAAGTTTTACTACTAATTTTATAAATATACACATTGATGTTTGATGTGTGATGGGGTGTGTAAATACAGTCGCCATCAGATATATCGGAGCGGCCAAGGTGCTCAAAATATCTGAACATGCGGAGGCTGGATTCGATTTTGTTAATTCCAATAGACTTCAAAGTATACGCACAATCTTATTTAATGGTTTCTTTCGATGCGATGCTCCCAGCATTATGTGCGACCGCATAATTGACGAATAAATTCGACATGGTACTATAGCAATAAAGCTGAATGTTACAGCCGATTAAAGCCCCAGGCACAGCTATCTGCCGAAACGACGTCGTACGAACCTACACATATTTGGCGGCGTCAGGTATGAATAATAAGCGAGTGCGTTACACGAAATAGGCCTCCGAGGATCGGAATTATGCGACAAATGTGCCAACTGCTAAGCGTTTTACAACCGGAATGACTTGGAATCGGATTTGGATCACGTCGTCTAAGCGAAGACAGTTTGACGTGCCGCCGACTTGCATACATTTGCAAGATTAAGCGGAACCATGGGACGCTCGACCCGAATGCGGTCGACAGTATTTACATATTCACGGAGCTTGAACCTCTGTTTGGTGCTGAGATGTAATCCGTTTCATGTAAAAACCGGTGTGTAGGCGATGGACCTGACAACCTCTGGGCTTCATAGGTGAAAGTGCCCATTCTTGAACGGTATTAGACTAATGTTATTAGTCCATGAACTGTCAAATCGTGTGGGTTGCCATGACAATGCACTAATAATTAATAATATTAGACTAATAAGTATCGTTCGAGAAACGGGACCCTGGTCGCCTACAAGGTACGGACTTCGGACGAATGCCGCGCCATCGCGCTTTTTTTGTTTTTACTTTAGGGGCATAAATATTTTTATGTTGAACTTATTTTTCGTGGTCGATAAAATTTGGTGGATAGATAGAGTTCGCTAATTATATTATGTACAATATCAGCGCATTTTCACCGTGTCTCGTAAAAACATCCAAACATGTCTCACAAAATACGTGATAAATGCCAAACAGTATGAAAAATCTTGCGTGACGCTTCCCTATAATTATTATGGAATGACTTTAAAACACACATCATGTAACACAGTAGACCCAAAACCGGTGGCCATCACGAAATTCGATTAGGTTTTGTTTTATCGTTACCATTTCCCCCTCGATCCATTGATGGAATTCAAAGGCTATTGAGCATTTCCCATTTTCCTATACTAACAGACCGGTGCCACACGAATATTGACTGAGCATTTACCAGTGTTTGCGTTTTGTACTTTTTATAGAACTGTAGTCAAAGCAAGCGGTAGAATGGTGATTCGTCGTATGGTAATAGCCGCATTATAAAGTCAATCATGTAAGTAGATTATGGTATTATAATATATTATCTGGTGGTGATTTTACCCGTAAATTGCCATCACTATATAGTACTATGGTAATTATCGTAAACGTAATTTTACTATTCTGTTTTCTCAATTATTGTTTATGAGTAGTATAAAAATCTATCGTATGAAAATCACAGTTTTATAGTATCACATTATTTCACAACCTCTATTATGCATTATCCTCTCGAACGCCAGTGTCAAAAATTTGCTACTGAATTAATAACCAAATTATTAATTTTCTTCTTCTTCGTCGTAACCTCATGACTGAGGGTCGTGACCTCCATAAGTTGCGTTTCCTTGGATTGCTCTCCAACCTGGCCGATCTTCTGCCTTCCACATAGAGCCCTGGAACTTGACGCGTGTGACTGTCTCAATGGCATCAAACCAGCGTGTAGGTATTCTGCCTCTGCCTCTTCTGCCCTCAACCTGGCCACCGATCATCAACTTCTCTAAACTGTCGGGTTCCCGCCGGGCCAAGTGTCCAAAGAAGCCGAGGATTCTCCTGAGACAGATAGTAGATAGACGGGTTTTTATGTTGAGCTCGTTCAGAATAGACACGTTGGTGCGATGCGCTGTCCATGAGATGCCCAACATTTTGCGCCAGCATATTAATTTTATTACAGTCCAAATTGTCTGGGACGGATACGGGACAAGGCAGTTGAGAGGTTATGAGTGCTTGATTATTATCTACATTTCCGCAAATATTTTGTTAGTAAGCGACCAATTTTGTAGCCATACGATTAAATAAATTACAACTCTATATAACTTTGAATATATATTATTATACGGAACCAAACGTACTGAGATTGACTGAAGTAGCATGACAAATACGAACGAGAAAATACGATGGAAAACAATTGTGCGCTTGCGCTAAATCTGTATGCACCTCTCAGTATAGTCAGATATACCTAGTAACTTAAAATAAATAAATAAATAAATAAATATTATAGGACATTCTTACACAGATTGACCAAGCCCCACAGTAAGCTCAAGAAGGCTTGTGTTGTGGGTACTCAGACAACGATATATATACTTAAATACATATAGAAAACAACCATGACTCAGGAACAAATATCTGTGCCATCACACAAATAAATGCCCTTACTGGGATTCAAACCCAGGACCATCGGCTTCACAGGCAGGTTCACTACCCACTAGGCCAGACCGGTCGTCAAACTTAATCAACTTAATGAACTTAATCAGCCTGTAAACAACTTATATGTACAGTCATCAGCAATAGTATCTTACACAACTAGGGCCGCAAAAATATGTGACGCGCTCTTATTGCGCTCCAAATAAGAACTTGTCACATATTTTTGCGGCCCTAGTTGTGTAAGATACTATTGCTGATGACTGTACATATTTTTATGGAATATGTTTATTCATATAAACTAGGCACTTCGACACGCACAACACGCGTGTCCCACTCGTCTTTATCTGTTTTAGATTACTTTGGAAGTTAGAGGGTTTTGGGTTGGAAGTTAGGGAGATCCCGGGTAAGGGGCTCGCAAATATAACAAACTTGTCCCGTGTAAATAACAATGGACGATAAGTTTTTCAATTGGAAATAGGGTTGGCAGCGGTTTTTGTAGAGATGATTAAAAGTTTTCTATATCCTGTTTACATAAAGGTTTAAGGTATTTTCTTTATTGTTTTCTTTTCATATCTTATTATAAGATGTATGAAGTTTTAAACTAATCAACCAATGCAATTTAATAGCGTTGTTGTTGTTATTGTAAAAAAGATATAAAATAGAAATTACAAAAAATACATTTCGCCCTTTTTAATTGCCTCTCATAATGTTGAACTGGCAATTATTGTAACCAGGATTTGAGTTATTAACTTATTATCTTCTAAAATGTTGTATTATCATTTACACTACATATTTTGTTTTCTAATTGTCAATGAGTAGTGTAAATCATAAAAAAAAAATGGAGTGGCTGGCGTTGGCCCATCATGTAGAGGAGCCATAACATGCGGGCAGCTGGCAGCAGCAGAACCATGAGTTTGAGTAGTGTAGGCTTTTGCAGATTTATAAGCCACCAGTAAACGCTTCTCGATAGTTTACAATGTGCTTCCACTTACGATTTCGATCGAGTTTGATATTTGAATATTTGAAAAGAAGATTCAATACTCAAGCAACGCCGGTAAAATATCGTTGCGCTCTAATATTGAAAACAATATGGTGGAATATTGGAAAATTTTGAAAAAAGAAAACGGTTGTAGTTTGTAGCAATCGCATAATGTGATAGCTGAGGCCTGGGGCGCATTGCCTCTGAATATTTCATGGATTCACCCGCAGTGTGGCGCAGGTGAAGCGAAGCACAAGAAATATTGTTGATTTTTGTATTTTTTTTTTCATTAAAGTGGTTAGTGAGATTCCTAGGATGCATTATATCCGTTAGAGATAAGCGCTGTCCAGCTCGCACACAGTTAGCTCTTCATCCAATATCAAGAATGTCCTAAATCGCGATATGTTAGTTCCTTGATCTGCGCCGTACACAAACAGTTATTGATACAGTCACCTGCAATTTATGTTACTCTTCGACGGCCGCCAAAATTTGTGACACGCTCTTATGGCTCTACAAATAACATCGTGTTAGATATTTTTGCGGACTTCGTTGTGTAACTTTATAGCCTAGTCACATACATACAATTTCAATGTATTTAATGCCGTATTTCGCTTATTAAGACTATTTTATTCCGCAGAAAGTATGTTTCATCTGTTTAATGATATTTTTAATCGAACTATAATTTAAATTAAATTAAAAAGTCACGGTTATTGTAGGCACAGGTTTGATTGGACCCATAGTTTTATATCCTCTTATTATTTCATCATAACTCTAGATTAATAAAAAGTAATATACGGCGCGATTCGGGAAAATAATTAGAGATTAACTAGAAACGATATACGTAAAGATATGTGACGTCCCACGGGTAAAGGTACCTTAAAGCGGTTGGCTCTTACGCTATCATTAACGCCGATCCAATATTAGTGCAGCGCTATGCGACGTAAGCGCCAGCCGCCATAAGGTACCTTTTGCAGTGGAACGTCACATATCTTTACTATTTCATATCTAGTGAGTCTCTAATTCATTTCCCGAATCGAGCCGATAAACATCATCGAGTGAAATTACTTACTCGTCACTCATAAATCGTGATTAAAATTTAATTTTATGTATTAAATATACACATAAAATTCTTAATGAAATTTCGCGATGTAGATTATTAAAGGGAACATTTTCGACAGTACATAATTATAAAATTGGACTTTATTTAATTAAATACCGGCAGATGATTGCTTACTTAATGATATAATGAATAACGCGTATGCTAAATTATCAATTAAAATTAATACTGGTTCGTAATTAAGCACAATCATGTTATGATAATTGCTATTTTTAAAAACGTTTGCTAGGATGCTACATAATTATAATACTACATATTATTATAGATACGTACAGATTTTGTACGTATCTATAATAATGACTGTCTGGCAGATGCGACTGGTAGACAAATCTGTCTTTTTATGGCGGGATTTTTCACAGATATGTCAGCTTAAATCTGTCTGCAGACATAACTCTGCTTTTTACCGTATGTTGACCGATACGTCAGACATTTTTACGTACAATGGAAAGCTACGAGTAGTGAATGTTGAAACTACATAAAATAAATAAATAAATAAAAATAAAAAGCTTTTATTTCAGGCAGTACCCATATACAAATTGCATTAACTAATTTAAACCTAAAACTACTGATTACATAATTATACCGTAGTTTAAAAGTACTTAAGAAAACACCTTTTGTTATTTTAATTACCACTATAAAGTACAATATTGACTTTGGCAACTAAACTTTGAAAGTATTTTGTACATTTTACTGAACTTTACCCATCAATACTATAGGGTAGGTACATAAAGATTTAAATGGCGTAATATATTGGCTTGTTTTACTAATGTACATCTCACTTATTCATTTTATTACAAAAGCAAACTTATGTAGACTGTTATAAGGTTCAGAACTAATTGCACTGCAACATCGATTAATGAGGTTTAGTAAGTAAATAGAAGAGCGGCCGCGTCACGCGAACTGGCGATCAACCGCCGATACAAGTACAGCCGACACATTCAATCGAATTTATTCAGTAATTTCCTCCCCCGTAACGCCTGCGAATAGCTTCCGAGAATGGGAAAATATTTGTTTTAGCTAACACTACTTTTCCAAACGGTAATATAATCAGTTGGTAAGACTGTTTACAAAAATAATTCATACCTAAATACACTCTTTTAAGAGTGCACGGATTTCAAAAGGCTTCAATATGGGTTATTCGCGGAACTATGAGTCTAGACCGCAAGATGACTATTAGTGTATCATTTTGCCTATATCGCTCTTACACGCGTATTCGGGAAACGAGATAATCACAAGATCTAGAGACGATATAGAGATCAACTAGATTTACATTAGATATCGACTAGATGTGACTTGGATATCTAAGTCATAACTTGTCGAAATCGTTCAAGAGGACCTCCAGAATCGCGGAAACCTCAAATTTGACATATCTAAGTTACAAATGACTATATCTTCTCGATATCGTATCTTATTCATCTCTAGATGATCTCTAGTGTTAAAGTTAGAATAGGGCCGTTAGTCCACATCGCAAACGAACCAGAACGCAAAATGCCTACATCATTTTCCGTCGTTTTATCGATTATACGTTAGCTATGTCGATGGCTCCTATTCTGTGCGGTTTGGCCTTCGGCCATTTGAAGATAACTGACGAACCTAACCTACCAGTGTGATATAAAAAAGTGGTCATTTTGCGTTCTTGACCGTTCGCGATGTAGACTAAAAGCGATATAGGCAAAATATTACACTAGTCATTTTGCGTTGTAGACCGTCCGCGACTATGCCTTCAATATTGCGTTGCAAAATAACGCTGTAATGACGCTTCCAATACATCAAATCCATTTTCAACAATTGACCCGGAGACCCTTTAAAAGTACCTAAAGTTTCGTTGTCCGAATGTAATAAGCATCTTCGCACAATAGTCTGGGGCGAAAGATTGATACCGACGTTATGTTTTGAAGGTTTGTTATCCCTCGTCAATAAAGATGGGCCGGAGACGTGGAACGACAATATTTTTTATTTATTGTAACGGAACTTGATATTTTATTATTTTATATATTATTAAAAGGTAATAGTCATTTGTTATACTTGGTTTAAAAGGTAAAGTAGTCATTTGTCATACTTAATAATAGTTTAAAAAGATTATGAGTATATGTTATTACCTAACTTGTTACTTTAGCTGTAAGTTTTCCTAACAAATAAAATATTTGAAGAATTTGGATCATCTAATATTCATAAGATTGTGACAAACTGAAGCTTACCTAGACCTCCCGATATGATATGGCACGCGTTGTCTTTGTAATATGGCTCTTAGAATAACCTAACTAACCCAGGCAAATTAAGGGTTTCACTTGTAAATGTAAGATAATAAGCTGGAAACTCGTATACACCTTTTATACGGCGTTCTAAAGACCCTCTTAAAAGTTACTGAAAATTTTATGTCGCGTCAGAAATTATTCAAGGTCAAATGTCATACAAATAGATTTTTCGATATCGAGGTTTCTATGACTCTTATGTTGTTTACATTTAAGTAACAATAGAGTACATTTGCGGCAAGTTTTGTTTTAAATTCTATTTTCATGCAACCAGCCGTTTTTAATTTATAAAACTTAGAAACCTTATGCGGCTAAAATAGAAAACAACTTCTGCTCAAAATTAACCGTTAATGTCCAAAGTAACGCAAACTTTTGATTAATCCATTTGGGGGACTTAATTCACCCTAATGTCGGTACACGTTTATTATGAGTACATGCTAGCTGGCGTCTAAACGCAACTGGCAAATAATTTAAAATTAATGTGGGTTCAGTACTGAAATATTATGACGAATGACAGTTTTCTGACGGTAAAAGATCATATATTTCAGTCATATTTTTGAAGTCGTTATTTTTGTCGTGTTACGTACTAGAGTTATGCCAAGACAAGTTTGCAATGATTTTGATAGCCCACGTGGTGTAAGTGTTATTTTAAATGTCAAACTATTATGAAATTATGACGTATAGGTAAATAACACTTGCACTGCGTGTGCTATCAAAATCATTGCAAACTTGTCTTGGCATTTTTCTGGATCTAATTCTATCGTTATAATAAAAATGGAACCCTGGAATATTACAAGCGGAACTCCTTTTCTAATTTCACTTATTAAATAAGGAGTTCCGCTTGTAATATTCGTTGTAGTTTGTTATGCAATTGGCCCCTGATCCACCATAGAGCCTTATCGAATTGACAGCTTAAGTCAACTGCATGACACTTTACAAAAATTGCAACATAATACCTGCACGTTTGCACGGCACAAAAATTAAAAAATAACGCACTTTTCCACGTAATGACCATCACCCACACTGTGAACTGTACTTCGGTGGACCTTATGCCTTTTGTAATAAGGTCCACCGATGTACAGTTAGGAGTGTTGCTGTTTGTACTATAGATTCACTGCCGTATTAGAACTTCAAGACATTCACAAGAGACGACACGTACTAGATCCATTCTAGATACGTTATAGTTTAGGTATCAACTAGTTCTCTTTTGCAGCGCAATTCGGGCAACCAATGTCACTTTTACGTTAGATAGAGTAAGATATTTGTTAGATGTGAATTAGATCTCTAAGTCATATCCTGTGGAAATCGTTCAAGAGTAGGTATCTCCAGAATCGCGCAAATGTCAAATTTGACAGGTTAGACGTTAGATCTTAAACATATCGTTATCGTATCTTGGTGATGTCTAAAAGATGTCTAATAGATGTCTATTTCAAAATCCGAATCGGGCCCTCAGTCACAGTATTTTGTTTTCCCAAGTCGACCGTGCGCTTACATGAACAAACCAGTTAACAACGTTATCCAGGGGACAGTTTAAATACAGTCAGCGGAACCCTTAAAAAGCGGTGTTTTAGTACAAGTCGTTTAATCGCCGGTTCGCGTGCGGCCGGTACAACACCGTGCTCTTTAACTACTCGATAAGAAAGCCTGCCCGCGGTCGCCGCGCTGGAGGTAGTATTTATGCATTTAATCTACCCTAAGAGGTGCTATGACTGTACTTGTTTGGCTTTTAAGGTTTTTACATAGACATGGGTTTAAAAGTTTAAATGTAACTACACAGCGGGGAAATACGGCCAGCCTTCTGGGCACCTTGCCCGTTGACGACGATCTGGAGCAAATTTTTATCTATAGTTTTGTAAGTTTTATTATGTTTGTTTATTTCTTTTTTTGTTTTTATCAATAAAGTTGTTAATGTAACTTAAGTTAGGGGTGTTTTTACTTAGCGCCAGTTGGTTCATCCACTAACCCGGGGTTAACCGGTTTGACCTGGAGTTACCATGGTTACCAGTACAATTTGACAGTGGGTTAACGGTTTAACAGCTTAACCTTGTTATTGGGATCGTGCAAGTGGCCCTTAGCTTTTCAAAGTTATTCAAACTAAACCTCTTCATAGAATAAAATATTTTTTTTAACCGTCTTCCAAAAAGGAGGAGGTTAAATCTTTACTTGCCTATTAAATTATTGGTATTTCTGTATCGGTTGCGTAAGTAAATAAATACACACTTTATCCAATTAATTAATCAAAATCGAAATCAAGCTATATTTGTCTTACTTACTTACTCCTCTAGCGCAGCGACCCAAAGTGTGTCTTGGCCACCAACACGACTGCTCGCCACTGATCCCGGTCCTGTGCCGTGTCTCTCCAGTTCTCAACCCGGAGCTCGCGCAGATCAGCGTCCACCACATCCGCCGGTATCGTCTTGGGTCGTCCCATTCGTTTTTCATTGAAAGCCACCGACGATTGTGACGAATGTAGAATGGGTGACGAAAGCAGAATAGGACTAATTTAAGAACTTGACGAAAAACGAATGGGACGACCCAAGACGATACCCATCCGCCCATCGATACCTAGGTCGACCGATCGGGGCAGGTGATATTTGTCTTAATTTATAATATATTAAACTTGATTGAGCATATTTCTACCTACTAAATTTAATTAACTTCTTAGAGGAGATATTATTTATAAAGCACATTAACAAAATATCTAATAAACATAAAATTAAATCTAACCACTTATGGTCGTAATCAAATCAAACACTCAAAAGTCATTAAAATGAAAATTCTTGGAAACCTGATAATTACTGCCGTATTCGAACTTCAAGATATTCACAAGAGACGACACGTACTAGATCCATTCTAGATACGTTATAGTTTAGATATCAACTAGTTCTCTTTTGCAGCGCAATTCGGGCAACCAATGTCACTTTTACGTTAGATAGCGTAAGATATCTATTAGATATGAATTGAATCTCTCAGTCATATCCTGAGGAAATCGTTCAAGAGTATCTCCAGAATCGCGCAAATGTCAAATCTGACAGGTTAGATCTTAAATATATCGTTATCGTATCTTGGTGATGTCTAAAAGATATCTAATAGATGTCTATTTCAAAATCCGAATCGGGCCCTTAATAGTATCTTACAGAAGAACTAAGTAATCAAACTCGCGTCTGAAAACTTAAATTGAATGCCATTAAAAGTGAAATCGTTTAAGAAGTTGCAGGGGCCGCGGACCATCCGTTATACGAGACGATTTTGAAAAAGTACGTCAAGAAGGTAAAGCGGGGGCGATATATCAAGGGTTCGCGGGTCGGTGAGCCTCTTCTGTGGCTAGTGGTGGGACAAGGGAATATTCAGGAAAAATATTCCTGGGGGCTCAGCCAAGCCAAGATGTTATACAGTAAGCTGCAGAGATAACTGGTCCCACTGCATAGAAGCTTGTTTGCACAACCACCAATCGCGTCCGCTGTGTTGACACGTTAAGGGCCCCCCCACATCTGGCGTCTTTCGAGCGTCGGCGTCTGTCGGCGTCGGTCCAGCGCTATGGAAAATGACGTCGCTGCGCAGTTGCGTCGACGCTGCGTCGACGTTGCGTCGACGTCGGCCATAGAATTGTAGAAGCCGACGCTCGAAAGACGCCAGATGTGGGGGGGACGCCAGGTGTGCCTCTATGAAGCATTTTCGCTACATACCAACCGGGTAATCCATGTTACCGGCTACGACGTATCGCTACGACCGTAGCTCAGCGGTGAAAGTGAACACATTCACTGCCAGCGATTAGCTGGGTGGGTTCTTTGTTGTTAGGCGCTTTACGCTCGGTTTTCCCGTGTTAAGGATGACTCACGTTAGACCGGGCCATAGCTTCCGGTGCATCGTTTTCTATGGAAAGCATCACGTGATCGCCTGTCATGATATATAAAAATAAACACCGCGACGGAGGCTCCGGCCCGGACACGGCCCGGTCTAACGTGAGTCATCCTTTATCTGCTACGCTCGTAGCGCGTAGCTCGTGCGCTGCTGCTGGCACTGCTGCACGTTTAAAAAATAATAAAATTATTGTAAAAGGTACCCACCTCACCTATCAAAATTTAACATACTGCCGTATTCGAACTTCAAGATATTCACAAGAGACGACACGTACTAGATCCATTCTAGATACGTTATAGTTTTAGATATCACCTAGTTCTCTTTTGCAGCGCAATTCAGGCAACCAATGTCACGTTTACGTTAGATAGAGTAAGATATCTATTAGATGTGAATTGGATCTCTAAGTCATATCCTGTGGAAATCGTTCAAGAGTATCTCCAGAATCGCGCAAATGTCAAATTTGACAGGTTAGATCTTAAACATCGTTATCGTATCTTGGCGATGTCTAAAAGATATCTAATAGATGTCTATTTCAAAATTCGAATCGGGCCTGTAGTGAGATTTTAAAAAAAAATTAGTCACTCAACAGTCTCAACACGTAACAACGTATCTTTATTTGACGTTCATAAGCGCATGGTAATATTCCTACTTGAAAAATAAACTATCTTTATCAGTTTTCCTCTGGGTCTGGAATACTGAGGCCCGTCACTACACGTGAGCGATGGGTCCCACTCATTTATAAATTGACCCCACTTTCCTCCGTCGACGCTTAAAGATCGAACGTTCGGGAATAAGTCAGGATTTCCCGCGCATGGGCAGAACAAAACGACTTGTTCGGTCTATAGTTCGTTTTTTTAGCATTAGAAATAAGGTAAACAATCTTGATGTGTTTTTTAATTGAAAACCACATTTTAAAAATAAGTTACCGTAAATATGTAACAATTATGAATCTAACACGATCATTTATGCTTTCTTCTGCTTTCAAAAGTAATAGTTACTGATTTTTAGAAAGTTTTTTTTTTAACGTTTTTCAATTAAAAGACATGTCAAGATAGCTTACCTTCTCTCAAGTTCTTTCTAATGCTAAAAAACGAACGCCTATGAAATTTTACTAGGATGGGTGTTACCGACGACGCGACGCGCGGTAACGAACGATACTTACATTAAAGTATTTTTCATTTATAATATATTTTATATCTTTTCACAAATACCTAAGGCACTATTTTCTTTCATTGACACGTTTATTTAATTATATTGAAATTATGACAACGTCAAAAATTATGAAAATCGTAAAAACATATATCATCATATCATTTTATTCATAAAATTATAAACTTTACAGTAGAGACTAAGATAAGTTTGCAACGATTTTGATAGCACACGCAGTGCAAGTGTTTTTTGAAAGTCAAACTTTTATAAAATTATGAGGTGTCTGTTTTAGAAGAGCCTGCGACAATGAGGCACGTTGTTTGTGAGCTATAATTTTATTTAGTACTTTACACACCACACACATAATGATATATAGTTACCTACTTACAGATAAAATAAACACTTCAGTGTTATCCCTTAGAGTATCATCAAATCCCAGTAGTATCTTAAAGAATAAAAATATCGGCGTTACCAACGCCATAAAACGACTTCGATTCTTGAATAAGTAGAACGCATTTTTCCCTTGAGGAGTATCCACGCGCGCCCAGGGGACGCCGGTTCTCGCTCAACTTTATTGGCGAAATTTGAATGCTTTGTCGTCCATAATGTTATAGCAATTTATAAGCGAGCGATTGGTGAAATTCTCGCATTTCTCAACCGAGTTCATCAATTCAATATCGCACCCATAACCGGTTTTATGTCGGGGGTTTACGAGCTATGTGAATTAAGTAAAGTGTTAGGTTATTTTCCTATACTTAACTTACTTTTCTTTTTTACTTTTAGGCGCGGTGGATGGTGGTCGAGTGGATATGACGCCCGTCTTTCAATCCGGAGGTCGCGGGTTCAAATCCTAGCTCGTACCAATGAGTTTTTCGGAACTTATGTACTAAATATCATTTGATATTTACCACTAGCTTTACGGTGAAGGAAAACATCGTGAGGAAACCTGCATACATCTGCGAAGAAATTCAAAGGTGTATGTGGCAAAGGCTAGCGTGGGGACTATAGCCCAAACCCTCTCGTGCTTGAGAGGAGGCCTGTGCCCAGCAGTGGGACGTATATAGGCTAAATTATTATTATTATTAACTTACTTTTGCTTTCTAGCGTTAAGACGGCCTGTTGTTTAACCTCTTCTTCCTGTATTATTTTGTACTGTTTTCTGTAATGAGGTGTGCAATAAGCAGTATCTGTATTGTAAGGTACTTAATAGTAATATGGTGCTGTATAGTAAACCGTTGGGAAATCCTTTGGGTTAATATCCAAATGGTCTTTGTCAAGCAAAATATCTTTTGGCGAATCATGTTGATAAAGTATAAAAAGGGTCAGATAGATGGCGCTCTTAACTTCGAATTCGCAAGTTAACTACAGATAATTATGTGTTTTCAAAGTACCTTCTTTAAAAAGAAAAAAAACAGCCAAGTGCGAGTCGGACTCGCGCACGAAGGATTCCGTACCATTGCGCAAAAAACGGCAAAAAATCACGTTTGTTGTATGGGAGCCCCATTTAAATATGCCTGGTGATAGACAGACAGAGAGACCGACAGTGGAGTCTTAGTAATAGGGTCCCGTTTTCACCCTTTGGGTACGGAACCCTAAAAAGGCATAATATTAGTTTGTTCACTGAGATATTTGTGATCTAGAGCGCACGAGTGCCAACCAACAAGATTTCGATATCCTCTTAACTTATCAGATGCACAGCCGAGAATAAGTCCCCTGGTGTGTTGTAAAGCGTGCAAAGGATATCTGAACAGAATTTATCGCACTTTGTACAGAATCACAAGATCAAAAGCGGATCCAATAGGAAAATGCCGTTTACATATATCTTAGAATTTGAGTGTTATACAGGTCCTTTTAAAATACTTTTGTTGAAGTGAAAATGCTTTTTTTAATTTACCTAGAATATACAAAATATATTATAATCTTATAGGCGTCGTTAAACCAAAATATAAATGTATTTTACTAATGTAATACTAATTAATTCGTCTTTGGACACAAACAAACAAAAATGCAAAAATAAATCGTTTTGAATTCGCCTGACTTACCCGTATGCTAAATAACATGACGAAGCTGTATAAAGGATTCCGTTTTTGCCACTTTGACTACGGAACCCTAAAATACTAGGGACAATCTCTCTGCTTTGCCTTAAGATTCACTGGTAGAAAATGCTTTTGGCATTAAGTCCGCCTTTTGTACGGTAAGTTTTTCGTTTGTGCAATAAAGATAAAATAAATAAATTATTTGACGGAATACACTTACCATGTACAGCCCCCCCTGCATAAAAGTATTGCTGACTGTACCTATGAGTCACAAGATACCTACATGAAAAGCATCTTCATCAGAAGATTCATTATTTATAAGTGAAGTAGGTAGAGTATAATGTTATTGGATAATGGGACAACATTTAGTATGCATATCTCAGGAGGATAAAATAGCGCTACCTTTGCGGAATATAATATGTACTTGAGTATGTTGAAAGTAGGTCACACATGTAACAGCTAGTAAAGGATGACTCACACTAGACCGGGCCGGGGCCGGGTCGCAGCTTCCGGCGCTTCGTTTGCTATGGAAAGCACCACATGATCGCCGATCAGCCGTCATAGAGAATGACATGTCGTTGTCGGACGCCTCGGCCCGGGCACGGCTCGGTCTAGCGTGAGTGATCCTTAAAGGAAGGGTTCGAATGTCGATTGCAACTACATTACTGTTGCCGCATCGTTATTGCTGCAGCTGCATCTATCAATTTTCTTGATAAAATGGGTGACATTCGTCACCACATTACTGATGCTATGACCTGAAAGCGCGCCAGCCTGCTTCCATTCACTACCACTATGTGGCTGGTGTTCTCACGTGCCCTCAATGTGCGCGGAGGTTCACCTCCAAGATCGGCTATGTCAGCCATATTCGGGCGCACGAGCGCCGAGCGAACTAGGAGTCGAAGTGGTCGCCATGGTCGAAATCGGCCGGAAGGATCATCACTGATGCTATTATGGCGCTCAATCCGTCACTCATTTTACTTGTATCTAGGAAATCGAGAGATATATAAGTATTATAGCCACGAAAACAACGACACCACAATATAAAGCAACTGCAGTTCACATCTGAGTGTCACCTATTTACATAACGTCATTATGCTTACTAACAAAATATTTTTACGGTCTTGGTCATAATTTCAGGTTGGCTTTATTTCTATTATATCTACCATGAAATTGAACAGGTGAATAATCTAATTTACTTAGTATACCTAAGTAATTACTAACAAACTAAATGAGACTTCTATGTAGACCTTCAGGTCTAAATCAATCAATCAATCGTTTCATGAAATGATTCATAGTAATATAGTTCAAATCTATTGATATTCAAAAGCAAAGGAGGCTACATTTTATAATACAATTTAGTAAGGATTATATCGCGTATAAATGATTTTAAAATACATCCCGACATGTCGAACTCTTTACGGCGTTCGTGCTCAACGGGTGCCCAGATATCAAGACTTTGGTCGACAGTGTTTGACATGTGTTCACCCGAGTGGAAATGCTTCGCTTCGTCTGCCCCACATGTGAAAGACCACGTTCACAGTCTGTAGACTTCCGCATTCTAGAAAGGGATACTACAGATGTAATATACGATACGAAGGTATAGTATGACCCTCGTGCTATGGAAGATGGGACTGATTTGCCGCTGATTTGGGACGCAACCTGTGCCGATACACTGTCTTATCTCTATGGTACTGCAGTGAAGGCTGGCTCGGCTGCTAATTCGGTTCCGAGCGGCGCAAGTATGCAACCATAAATAAGAAGGTCGTTTTTAAGTGAGAGTGTTTCTTTTGTAATGGCAGCGGCTAGGTTCATGTGACTTTTAACAGAACGCCGACTTCAATCTGAAACCCGAAACATGCCGCTATAGTTACTGTTACCGAAATGCAAGGAAATAGTCAGAGCATTCCACACGTTAGCTCGTAACAAGACCGCATATCAGTCTGACTAAAGGCGCGGTTACATCGCGGACAGACGGAGAAGTTTCGCGAACAAAATTGTAGTCTGTTCCCATGTACATCTTTACATCTTCAAATTTAATGTATTATGAAACATAGAGACTATATGTACATCTCTGTTATAGTGCACTAATTATTTATTTTAAGATGATTATAATGTAATGTTTACCCGGGTATTGGCTGTATTTATTCATGTTGTTTACTATATTTATTTATTTATTTATTTAGAAATTTAATTCAGGCAACAAGGCCCATATTACAAATACCTTACAGACTAACATACATAAGTAGTGTGTTTGTACCGGTTTTGGACCAGAACTTTTCCGCCAGAGGGCGACAGTATGTATGCGCAAGGTAGTGACAATTTAGTTCACCCTACTCCCCGCTAGATGGCGCCACTGTGTATGCGCAACGTTAGTTCCAAAGGTCGCCGCTAGATGGCGCCACTGGTTAGTTCACCCTACTCCCCGCTAGAGGCGCCACTGTCTATGCGCAACGTTAGTTCCGAAAATATCCGCCAGCCCCGCCGGAGGGCGACGGTATGTATGCGCCGCTGGTTAGTTCACTCTACTCCCCGCTAGAGGCGCCACTGTGTATGCGTAACGTTAGTTCCAAAAATCCCCACCAGCCCTGCCTGGGGGCGACAGTATGTATGCGCAAGGTTAGTTCCAAAAATCCCCGCCAGCCCTGCCTGGGGGCGACAGTATGTATGCGCAACGTTAGTTCCAAAAATCCCCACCAGCCCTGCCTGGGGGCGACAGTATGTATGCGCAACGTTAGTTCCAAAAATATCCGCCAGCCCTGCCTGGGGGCGACAGTATGTATGCGCAACGTTAGTTCCTAAAATCCCCACCAGCCCTGCCTGGGGGCGACAGTATGTATGCGCAACGTTAGTTCCAAAAATCCCCACCAGCCCTGCGTGGGGGCGACAGTATGTATGCGTAACGTTAGTTCCAAAATTATCCGCCAGCCCTGCCAGAGGGCGACAGTATGTACGCGCAACGTTAGTTCCTAAAATTTCCGCCAGCCCCGCTGGAGGGCGACAGTATGTATGCGCAAGGTTAGTTCTAAAAATCCCCCGCCAGAGGGCGACAGTATGTATGCGCAACGTTAGTTCCAAAACCATCCGCTATGAAATGTTTAGATGTCTCCACTTTGTATGTGAGTTGTTGAATCGCTTAAATGAATAGATATCGCTAGTGGCGCCTTCGTCGGTGGACACCGCTAGTTAATTCCAAAAATCCCCGCCAGCCCCGCCAGAGGGCGACAGTATGTATGCGCAATGTTAATTCCTAAAATCCCCGCCAGCCCCGCCCAAGGGCGACAGTATGTATGCGCGACGTTAGTTCCAAAAATCCCCGGCTGAGGGCGACAGTATGTATGCGCAACGTTAGTTCCAAAAATTTCCGCCAGCCCGGCCAGAGGGCGACAGTATGTATGCGCAACGTTAGTTCTAAAAATCCCCACCAGCCTTGCCTGGGGGCGACAGTATGTATGCGCAACGTTAGTTCCTAAAATTTCCGCCAGCCCCGCCGGAGGGCGACAGTATGTATGCGCAACGTTAGTTTCAAAACCATCCGCTATGAAATGAATAGATGTCTCCACTTTGTATGTGAGTTGTTGAATCGCTTAAATGAATAGATATCCCTAGTGGCGCCTTCGTCGGTGGACACCGCTAGTTAGTTCCAAAAATCCCCGCCAGGCCCGCCAGAGGGCGACAGTATGTATGCGCAACGTTAGTTCCAAAAATCCCCGCTAGCCCCGCCTGAGGGCGACAGTATGTATGCGCAACGTTAGTTCTAAACTTTCCCCGCCAGAGGGCGACTGTATGTATGCGCAACGTTAGTTCTAAAACCATCCGCTATGATATGTATAGATGAGCAGCCGTCTGAGTATTTCTAAAAAAGTCCGCAGAGTCAGAGGGGGTTCATGGTAAGTTAATTAATCTTGGTCAAGCAAATCTAGTCAGTAGAAAAAGGCGGCAAATTTGAAAAATCGTGGGCTACCAACACTACGTTTGAATAGTTCGAAAATCGTGTGTCATTTATATCTTATCTGTGGAACTATTTTGTTTACATTTCATCGCTGTTCGATGTACATTCCTGCCTTTTGTTCGTTTCCTAGGGTTACCATACTTTAGTTTGCTTTACATTGCTTCTGACATATCCGGCTTGACAGACTATCGATTCGCTTAACAATATAGATGTCGCTAGTGGCGCCTCGTCAGTGGACACCGCTAGTTAGTTCCAAAAACATCCGCTATGAAATTGCAAAAAGGCCCATAATGTTTGTTTTAAAATATGAGACATATATCGGCGTTTTTTTTTTAATACCACGTCAGTGGCAAACAAGCAGACGACCCCACCTGACAGTAAGCAGTCACCGTAGCCCATGAACGCCTGCGAATTCTATAGTTTACACGGATGCACTTTTATTTGCGGTTGGTTTTGTCGCTTGTGCTTATCAAATGTATGGAGTTTGTAGTTTACCAACCGTAAAGGGGTTTTTCTTTTATTATACCACATTGGTGGCAAATAAGCATACAGTCTGTCTGATGGTAAGTTGTTACGGTAGCCTTTGGACGTCTGCAACTCCAGGGTGGATACAAGCGCGCTGCCGACTGCCCAAAGATTCAATAACTTTGTTTTAAAATATGAGGCTTATATCGGCGTTTTTTTTAATACCACGTCAGTGGCAAACAAGCAGACGACCCCACCTGACAGTAAGCAGTCACCGTAGCCCATGGACGCCTGCGAATTCAATAGTTTACACGGATGCACTTTTATTTGCGGTTGGTTTTGTCGCTTGTGCTTATCAAATGTATGGAGTTTGTAGTTTACCAACTGTAAAGGGGTTTTTCTTTTATTATACCACATTGGTGGCAAATAAGCATACAGTCCGTCTGATGGTAAGTTGTTACCGTAGCCTTTGGACGCCTGCAACTCCAGGGTGGATACAAGCGCGCTGCCGACTGCCCAAAGATTCAATAACTTTGTTTTAAAATATGAGGCTTATATCGGCGTTTTTTTTAATACCACGTCAGTGGCAAACAAGCAGACGACCTCGCCTGACAGTAAGCAGTCACCGTAGCCCATGGACGCCTG
Organism: Cydia fagiglandana; assembly: GCF_963556715.1. Lineage (NCBI taxonomy): Eukaryota > Metazoa > Arthropoda > Insecta > Lepidoptera > Tortricidae > Cydia > Cydia fagiglandana. The sequence goes on from NC_085938.1 coordinate 19,650,166, forward strand.
CGAATTCAATAGTTTACACGGATGCACTTTTATTTGCGGTTGGTTTTGTCGCTTGTGCTTATCAAATGTATGGAGTTTGTAGTTTACCAACCGTAAAGGGGTTTTTCTTTTATTATACCACATTGGTGGCAAATAAGCATACAGTCCGTCTGATGGTAAGTTGTTACCGTAGCCTTTGGACGCCTGCAACTCCAGGGTGGATACAAGCGCGCTGCTGACTGCCCAAAGATTCAATAACTTTGTTTTAAAATATGAGGCTTATATCGGCGTTTTTTTTAATACCACGTCAGTGGCAAACAAGCAGACGACCCCACCTGACAGTAAGCAGTCACCGTAGCCCATGGACGCCTGCGAATTCAATAGTTTACACGGATGCACTTTTATTTGCGGTTGGTTTTGTCGCTTGTGCTTATCAAATGTATGGAGTTTGTAGTTTACCAACCGTAAAGGGGTTTTTCTTTTATTATACCACATTGGTGGCAAATAAGCATACAGTCCGTCTGATGGTAAGTTGTTACCGTAGCCTTTGGACGCCTGCAACTCCAGGGTGGATACAAGCGCGCTGCCGACTGCCCAAAGATTCAATAACTTTGTTTTAAAATATGAGGCTTATATCGGCGTTTTTTTTAATACCACGTCAGTGGCAAACAAGCAGACGACCCCACCTGACAGTAAGCAGTCACCGTAGCCCATGGACGCCTGCGAATTCAATAGTTTACACGGATGCACTTTTATTTGCGGTTGGTTTTGTCGCTTGTGCTTATCAAATGTATGGAGTTTGTAGTTTACCAACCGTAAAGGGGTTTTTCTTTTATTATACCACATTGGTGGCAAATAAGCATACAGTCCGTCTGATGGTAAGTTGTTACCGTAGCCTTTGGACGCCTGCAACTCCAGGGTGGATACAAGCGCGCTGCCGACTGCCCAAAGATTCAATAACTTTGTTTTAAAATATGAGGCTTATATCGGCGTTTTTTTTAATACCACGTCAGTGGCAAACAAGCAGACGACCTCGCCTGACAGTAAGCAGTCACCGTAGCCCATGGACGCCTGCGAATTCTATTGTTACCACGGATGCATTTTTATTTGCGGTTGGTTTTGTCGCTTGTGCTTATCAAATGTATGGAGTTTGTAGTTTACCGACCGCAAAAAGATCCAGATTTTTTTTTTATATACTACGTCGGTGGCAAACAAGCATCCGGCTCACCTGATGGTAAGCAGCCACCGTAGCCTTTGGACGCTTGCAAGTTCAGACTTTTGAAACCTATACATCATCATCATCATCATCATTATTATCATTAGACCCTCAGGAAAACCTCGACAGGGGACACCTCCGGCCCCCCTGCTCATGAAGTATTTAGGGTTTCTAGCACACTTATTTACGGTTGATTTTGTCTCTTTTGGTTATCAAATGTAGTTTGTAGTTTGCAGACTGCAAAAAGGCCCAGATTTTTTTTTTTTAATAATACGTCGGTGGCAAACAAGCATCCGGCTCACATGATGGTAAGCAGTCAACGTAGCCTATGGATGCCTGCAACTTTAGAGTTGTTACATGCGCGTTGCCGACTGCAAAAAGGTTCAATAAGTTTTTTTCTTTTTTTATATACCACGTCGGTGGCAAACAAGCACACGGCCCGTCTGGTAGTGAGCAGTCACCGTAGCCTATGGACGCCTGCAATTTCGAGATGTTACATGCGCGTTGCCGATCGTTGAGATGTAGACCGTGACGTTCGAAAACAAAAAGTCGTATGTGACTGTAAACTTCCATTCACCGTAGAATTTGACAGATAGAGAGAGTTTGAATTAAGTATTGTAACCTTAGTCAGATAATGAAGCTTATTTGAAAGATTATTAACTCTAAGTACTAGAAATAAAGTAGATTTTACTAATGCTGTAATTCTGTAATGCGACATGGTCATGAAACTCATGCGATGTTGGGGGTATACTCTTCAATCTTTTCAATCGGAATGGTCAGAGGTCAGAGTTCAGAGGTCAGAAAGTCCGTGAGGGACAGAACATACGCAAAGTGAAGAAATTGAAAACACGTTTTAATATACCTGACAACATATCAAGCATAACCTACGTAACTTGGTCGGGTTATTTGTTACCTAACATAAACCATACTAAATTCACTGTGGGGAATTAAAAAAAAATGTGAGTGTGTGACAAGGACAAACAATAATAACGCTTTCTCTGCTACTCCTACTGAAAGATTACATAAGACTATCTCGTTTGGTCATTTCCCCCTCCCAGTCCCTCCCCCCACCAGTTCCAATTATAATATCATAAATGAGATCACAATACCTGCAACCTGTAACTGACGCATACGCTTTCTAAAATTAATTAAAAAATCAGAAAATAACAATGGAGTACGTCATTGAACTCGTTGCGAGGCTGTGGTTTAGTAACAAGGGGTTAGGGTACAATTATAAATGTGGAGATAGCGACGAAACAAATATTGCATTCATCTCATCAATCGAGGCGCTGGCACCTGACGTGGACATTTACAAGTGGGAGGCGGCCCGGATCGATCTCAAGAAGCTGATCAAAGAACTTCTGGAGGAGAGGAGCATCCTTCAGTTACACTCGGGATACCATGCGGAGGGGCTTTTGCTGGAGGTGCTAAGAAAACACAACATTAGATCATTCCTCTCCGTGCCTCTTAAACAGAAAACTTTAATCTGGAAAGACGCGGGGGTGTGGTTCGTAGAGGTGACCAACCCGAAAATCATCAAGAGAACTTATGTGTTTTTTGACTTCGAATAAGTGTACGTCTGTGTATGTCTGAAATAAAAAAATGTTTAAAAGTGAATGACTATTTATTTATTTACCAATCATTTAGGTATTTTATAATGTTCCCAATGCGAGTACAAAAAAAATGCAAAAGCTGGTTTTTCAAAATTCGTTGTTAAGGGGCTCCTTGGCGCTAATGACATTCGATCTGAATCCTTTAGTTTTCTAATGTTTTTAAAGTGAGAACTTCTTTAGCGGCGTTGGGCACTTTCTGAGACAGCGATCACGTGATCGTAACGTTTAGATGGCCACTCAAATAGATGGCAATTAAATCAATAAAGAAAAACTCAATGACATTACATGAAAAAGGTTCTAATCTTGTACGGGTTGAAATACGAGGATCTCACAGCTACATTCAAACTTTATATCACTCAAATATAATTCAATAAAGCTACATCTTGATGAAATCGCTAATAAAAGTGAACTCTAGTAATGGTGAATAAAACTCAAAATATCATGATCAAATATATTTAGATGCGAGATCTGCAAGGTAACTTTACAATTTCTATTCGAATTTTAAAGAATTAACTGTACAAATTTGAATTTTAAACAAGCTCACTGACCAGCAATTTCGGACTAAAGTTTTTCAATAGAAAGGAGGATACATAGTGCTGCAGACATTTTGGCCTAGTCATTGAGTTTTCACTTCTGTCGGCACTCCCGGAGTGCAATCCGTTGTTTTTTTGTAGCTATAATAGCAACGACTTTTAGCAATATAGTATGCCATATTTACTTCAAAGTTCATTGTCTTCGAGATATTCGACATCAAGTTGAACAATTTTAGGCCAATAACCTGGTTTTCTGGCCATAGCTTTTGTGTTAATTATTTTAAAATTTACATCTCTGACCAGTTTTTAGAGACGTCAAAGACAAACCCAAATATGCAGATTTCGTACATGTAAGATCCTTCACAGCAATCCAGCTACGAAAAAAGTGTTATTTTTAGACAATGTTTAAAAAAATCATAAAAAAATAAGTATTCATTAGTTTCAAAATCCGGTAGACAAGAATGGAGATTAAAGATTGAAGAATCGGTAGCCATTTGTCTTATAATTCTATCTGAAGTGTAAATGTAGAAGTAACGGCTCAAACCTTGTCAAATATCGATGAAAACCGCGGGGAGCCCCTTAAGGTGAGGTTGTGTAGAGCAATGTTTCAGAGTTACTAAGCGTGTGTCATCATCGTCGTTAAAAATATATCAAGTTCGATTTCAAACAAAAACAAGACCTAACCTAATCAAAGCAAGTGCTATACCATCTACATATTATGCATAGTAGGTTCTGCCATCTTGTGGGTCCCATTGGAAGCATAAACGTCACATTTACGTCTCACGCCAAAAATCAGATGGCTCCTATGCTGTATAGTTCATGCATGCTCCCTATTGTCAGTTCAGTACGGTGGCGCTTAAGCAATGTCAATGTGAAAACAAATCCGTTTAAAATTACAAGGAGGGATTTCATATCATCGCTAAGTAGGCGAAAGTGTGTCTGTCTGTCTGTCTGTCTGTCTGTTACCTCTTCACGCTTAAGCCGCTGAACCGATTTAGTTGAAATTTGGTATAGAGATAGTTCGAGTCCTGGGGAAAATCAGGGATATCATTCCTGAAGAGAGTGCAAAGGCGGGTGGAATTGAAAGGGTTAATGGCATTGCCTAATGATTGAAGTAAGCAATGAGCATATTGAATGATTGCTATTAGCATTATCCAGGCGCTATACCTACTTTAGCTGCTGTCACTAATTCCACGCAGACGAAGTCGCGGGCAAAAGCTAGTATTTCAATATTTTCGCTAGGATTTTTTGATTGTTTAGTACAAAAATCAACTTTACTTAAATGTAATAAGGTTGACATCTGTTGCGGGGTAGCAGAACTTCTGTGATTGTAGCTCAACTATGCGACGCTAGATGGGCTACTCGTATCTTCAAAAATAAAAATCGTAGATGCAATTTCGACATAATTTCCTTTACTGTAAAGTTCAAATTATTGTAATGGGCTAGGGCTCATAGGATAATCTCTTTCGAAATAAGAAAATATGGTCAATCATCCTTTAGATAGCGTTGCGTTTGTAGTAGTGTGCATGTTGACGACATAGGTTTCCAGACCGCAGGGAAGCATCATATATTTGTTAATGCCTGGAAGATTGAGGCCTGTCTGCCCATGCTGATGCCAGCTCTGAGCTTATTGAATCGCCTTTCTTGGAACTCTTCAACGTACTTTCGGTCATTGGTTCATTTGTCTTAGAGTTTGGTAAAATGACATTCGGTGTATATGTTCAGTGGGCATGCTAAGGGTTATATTTGCAAAAACCCAGGTGTTGAGTTTGGTTAATGCTTGAGAGCTCCATGTGCATTTGGCCTGTTTAGTGTCCATATTATGCAGACGCACTGCTTGCCACCATTTGAATATTGTCTTTAGAGCTCTTTGCATTAGGTTGAATATCGTGTGGAAGAAGAAGAAGTTTTGAGTAGAAACGATGTTAGACTAATAATGGACTGACGGATATAGGCTGTCAGTAGTCCTTTTTCCCTGCTTTTGCTATGAAGTTTACCTTGACCCGAGTCCAATTATCTGGTACGATTCACCACGCGAAACTTGCTCTGAATATTATGACCAGATGCAGATTGCTGTAAAAGCGCCGCTGATTTAAATCAAAAAGTTTGGTCTAAAGATGTTTCTTGCTATATTCCAGTCGATATTGCGTGCCACTGTGGATTCGAGGATTCCTATGGGCGCAAAGCTGTGTTTATTACTGGTTGAGTATGAACCGGGGAAGTGGGTGTCTCTGAGCAAGTTCCTCTTCCGTGTTCATAAATGTGCCATCTAGTGTTTAAGGAGACCGAGATAGTTGGTTGGTGTCTTGGAGAGTATTATGTAAGTTCATGCTCCTTTATGAGTTTGGGCAATATCAGGAGGCACCCCGTACGATTGCCCTGTCTAGACGGAACCTTCTCCATTATCTTATTTTTGCCTCCCATATTTGTTTATTATATTCAGTCAATGCTCTATGATACCCGTAGTACCATACCCATTCTGTTAACAATTAAAACAGATCAATTCCAAAACCTGTTCTGTTGTGATCTGTTCTGTTCTATCTTGTTCTGTTCTTTTATGTTCTGTTCTACCTTGTTCTGTTCTGTTCTATCTTTTTCTGTTCTAACCTGTTCTGTTGAGAGCTGTTCTGTTGTGATCTGTTCTGTTCTAACCTGATCTGTTATGATCTGTTCTGTTGTGACCTGTTCTGTTGTGACTTGTTCTGTTGCCGCGCGCACCCGAGTTGCATACATTGCCATTGTTAGTAGCTCGGTACCACTTACAGGGCTAGCGGGTCTTATTTGAAATGTTCTTTGTCTTATGGGCAGTTGTGTTAAAATCTGTCACAACCCTACTGTGTTCTTATGAGGTGTCTGCATTAACGCATATATCAAAGGCGTCGGTTCACTGTTACTTTTTATACTGTGGTTCCGTCTAGACAGGGCAATCGTACGGGGTGCCTCCTGATATTGCCCAAACTCATAAAGGAGCATGAACTTACATAATACTCTCCAAGACACCAACCAACTATCTCGGTCTCCTTAAACACTAGATGGCACATTTATGAACACGGAAGAGGAACTTGCTCAGAGACACCCACTTCCCCGGTTCATACTCAACCAGTAATAAACACAGATTTGCGCCCATAGGAATCCTCGAATCCACAGTGGCACGCAATATCGACTGGAATATAGCAAGAAACATCTTTAGACCAAACTTTTTGATTTAAATCAGCGGCGTTTTTACAGCAATCTGCATCTGGCCATAATATTCAGAGCAAGTTTCACGTGGTGAATCGTACCAGATAATTGGACTCGGGTCAAGGTAAACTTCATAGCAAAAGCAGGGAAAAAGGACTACTGACAGCCTATATCCGTCAGTCCATTATTAGTCTAACATCGTTTCTACCCAAAACTTCTTCTTCCACACGATATCCAACCTAATGCAAAGAGCTCTAAAGACAATATTCAAATGGTGGCAAGCAGTGCGTCTGCATAATATGGACACTAAACAGGCCAAATGCACATGGAGCTCTCAAGCATTAACCAAACTCAACACCTGGGTTTTTGCAAATATAACCCTTAGCATGCCCACTGAACACATACACCGAATGTCATTTTACCAAACCCTAAGACAAATGAACCAATGACCGAAAGTACGTTGAAGAGTTCCAAGAAAGGCAATTCAATAAGCTCAGAGCTAGCATCAGCATGGGCAGACAGGCCTCAATCTTCCAGGCATTAACAAATATATGATGCTTCCCTGCGGTCTGGAAACCTATGTCGTCAACATGCACACTACTACAAACGCAACGCTATCTAAAGGATGATTGACCATATTTTCTTATTTCGAAAGAGATTATCCTATGAGCCCTAGCCCATTACAATAATTTGAACTTTACAGTAAAGGAAATTATGTCGAAATTGCATCTACGATTTTTATTTTTGAAGATACGAGTAGCCCATCTAGCGTCGCATAGTTGAGCTACAATCACAGAAGTTCTGCTACCCCGCAACAGATGTCAACCTTATTACATTTAAGTAAAGTTGATTTTTGTACTAAACAATCAAAAAATCCTAGCGAAAATATTGAAATACTAGCTTTTGCCCGCGACTTCGTCTGCGTGGAATTAGTGACAGCAGCTAAAGTAGGTATAGCGCCTGGATAATGCTAATAGCAATCATTCAATATGCTCATTGCTTACTTCAATCATTAGGCAATGCCATTAACCCTTTCAATTCCACCCGCCTTTGCACTCTCTTCAGGAATGATATCCCTGATTTTCCCCAGGACTCGAACTATCTCTATACCAAATTTCAACTAAATCGGTTCAGCGGCTTAAGCGTGAAGAGGTAACAGACAGACAGACAGACAGACAGACACACTTTCGCCTACTTAGCGATGATATGAAATCCCTCCTTGTAATTTTAAACGGATTTGTTTTCACATTGACATTGCTTAAGCGCCACCGTACTGAACTGACAATAGGGAGCATGCATGAACTATACAGCATAGGAGCCATCTGATTTTTGGCGTGAGACGTAAATGTGACGTTTATGCTTCCAATGGGACCCACAAGATGGCAGAACCTACTATGCATAATATGTAGATGGTATAGCACTTGCTTTGATTAGGTTAGGTCTTGTTTTTGTTTGAAATCGAACTTGATATATTTTTAACGACGATGATGACACACGCTTAGTAACTCTGAAACATTGCTCTACACAACCTCACCTTAAGGGGCTCCCCGCGGTTTTCATCGATATTTGACAAGGTTTGAGCCGTTACTTCTACATTTACACTTCAGATAGAATTATAAGACAAATGGCTACCGATTCTTCAATCTTTAATCTCCATTCTTGTCTACCGGATTTTGAAACTAATGAATACTTATTTTTTTATGATTTTTTTAAACATTGTCTAAAAATAACACTTTTTTCGTAGCTGGATTGCTGTGAAGGATCTTACATGTACGAAATCTGCATATTTGGGTTTGTCTTTGACGTCTCTAAAAACTGGTCAGAGATGTAAATTTTAAAATAATTAACACAAAAGCTATGGCCAGAAAACCAGGTTATTGGCCTAAAATTGTTCAACTTGATGTCGAATATCTCGAAGACAATGAACTTTGAAGTAAATATGGCATCTCTTCTTCTTCTCTGTCGTATCGCTCTTGACAGAGCGGTCGTGGTCACGTTGAGGCGTCCGCATCGGTAGTAGAGGCGGACACAGCTCTTCGCACGATCTCCCGCCATCTCTCCCTGTTGGTATATGGCATACTATATTGCTAAAAGTCGTTGCTATTATAGCTACAAAAAAACAACGGATTGCACTCCGGGAGTGCCGACAGAAGTGAAAACTCAATGACTAGGCCAAAATGTCTGCAGCACTATGTATCCTCCTTTCTATTGAAAAACTTTAGTCCGAAATTGCTGGTCAGTGAGCTTGTTTAAAATTCAAATTTGTACAGTTAATTCTTTAAAATTCGAATAGAAATTGTAAAGTTACCTTGCAGATCTCGCATCTAAATATATTTGATCATGATATTTTGAGTTTTATTCACCATTACTAGAGTTCACTTTTATTAGCGATTTCATCAAGATGTAGCTTTATTGAATTATATTTGAGTGATATAAAGTTTGAATGTAGCTGTGAGATCCTCGTATTTCAACCCGTACAAGATTAGAACCTTTTTCATGTAATGTCATTGAGTTTTTCTTTATTGATTTAATTGCCATCTATTTGAGTGGCCATCTAAACGTTACGATCACGTGATCGCTGTCTCAGAAAGTGCCCAACGCCGCTAAAGAAGTTCTCACTTTAAAAACATTAGAAAACTAAAGGATTCAGATCGAATGTCATTAGCGCCAAGGAGCCCCTTAACAACGAATTTTGAAAAACCAGCTTTTGCATTTTTTTTGTACTCGCATTGGGAACATTATAAAATACCTAAATGATTGGTAAATAAATAAATAGTCATTCACTTTTAAACATTTTTTTATTTCAGACATACACAGACGTACACTTATTCGAAGTCAAAAAACACATAAGTTCTCTTGATGATTTTCGGGTTGGTCACCTCTACGAACCACACCCCCGCGTCTTTCCAGATTAAAGTTTTCTGTTTAAGAGGCACGGAGAGGAATGATCTAATGTTGTGTTTTCTTAGCACCTCCAGCAAAAGCCCCTCCGCATGGTATCCCGAGTGTAACTGAAGGATGCTCCTCTCCTCCAGAAGTTCTTTGATCAGCTTCTTGAGATCGATCCGGGCCGCCTCCCACTTGTAAATGTCCACGTCAGGTGCCAGCGCCTCGATTGATGAGATGAATGCAATATTTGTTTCGTCGCTATCTCCACATTTATAATTGTACCCTAACCCCTTGTTACTAAACCACAGCCTCGCAACGAGTTCAATGACGTACTCCATTGTTATTTTCTGATTTTTTAATTAATTTTAGAAAGCGTATGCGTCAGTTACAGGTTGCAGGTATTGTGATCTCATTTATGATATTATAATTGGAACTGGTGGGGGGAGGGGGAGAGGGAGGGGGAAATGACCAAACGAGATAGTCTTATGTAATCTTTCAGTAGGAGTAGCAGAGAAAGCGTTATTATTGTTTGTCCTTGTCACATTCTCACATTTTTTTTTAATTCCCCACAGTGAATTTAGTATGGTTTATGTTAGGTAACAAATAACCCGACCAAGTTACGTAGGTTATGCTTGATATGTTGTCAGGTATATTAAAACGTGTTTTCAATTTCGTCACTTTGCGTATGTTCTGTCCCTCACGGACTTTCTGACCTCTGAACTCTGACCTCTGACCATTCCGATTGAAAAGATTGAAGAGTATACCCCCAACATCGCACGAGTTTCATGACCATGTCGCATTACAGAATTACAGCATTAGTTAAATCTACTTTATTTCTAGTACTTAGAGTTAATAATCTTTCAAATAAGCTTCATTATCTGACTAAGGTTACAATACTTAATTCAAACTCTCTCTATCTGTCAAATTCTACGGTGAATGGAAGTTTACAGTCACATACGACTTTTTGTTTTCGAACGTCACGGTCTACATCTCAACGATCGGCAACGCGCATGTAACATCTCGAAATTGCAGGCGTCCATAGGCTACGGTGACTGCTCACTACCAGACGGGCCGTGTGCTTGTTTGCCACCGACGTGGTATATAAAAAAGAAAAAACTTATTGAACCTTTTTGCAGTCGGCAACGCGCATGTAACAACTCTAAAGTTGCAGGCATCCATAGGCTACGTTGACTGCTTACCATCATGTGAGCCGGATGCTTGTTTGCCACCGACGTATTATTAAAAAAAAAAAAAAATCTGGGCCTTTTTGCAGTCTGCAAACTACAAACTACATTTGATAACCAAAAGAGACAAAATCAACCGTAAATAAGTGTGCTAGAAACCCTAAATACTACATGAGCAGGGGGGCCGGAGGTGTCCCCTGTCGAGGTTTTCCTGAGGGTCTAATGATAATAATGATGATGATGATGATGATGTATAGGTTTCAAAAGTCTGAACTTGCAAGCGTCCAAAGGCTACGGTGGCTGCTTACCATCAGGTGAGCCGGATGCTTGTTTGCCACCGACGTAGTATATAAAAAAAAAAATCTGGATCTTTTTGCGGTCGGTAAACTACAAACTCCATACATTTGATAAGCACAAGCGACAAAACCAACCGCAAATAAAAATGCATCCGTGGTAACAATAGAATTCGCAGGCGTCCATGGGCTACGGTGACTGCTTACTGTCAGGCGAGGTCGTCTGCTTGTTTGCCACTGACGTGGTATTAAAAAAAACGCCGATATAAGCCTCATATTTTAAAACAAAGTTATTGAATCTTTGGGCAGTCGGCAGCGCGCTTGTATCCACCCTGGAGTTGCAGGCGTCCAAAGGCTACGGTAACAACTTACCATCAGACGGACTGTATGCTTATTTGCCACCAATGTGGTATAATAAAAGAAAAACCCCTTTACGGTTGGTAAACTACAAACTCCATACATTTGATAAGCACAAGCGACAAAACCAACCGCAAATAAAAGTGCATCCGTGTAAACTATAGAATTCGCAGGCGTTCATAGGCTACGGTGACTGCTTACTGTCAGGTGGGGTCGTCTGCTTGTTTGCCACTGACGTGGTATTAAAAAAAACGCCGATATAAGCCTCATATTTTAAAACAAAGTTATTGAATCTTTAGGCAGTCGGCAGCGCGCTTGTATCCACCCTGGAGTTGCAGGCGTCCAAAGGCTAAGGTAACTACTTACCATCAGACGGACTGTATGCTTATTTGCCACCAATGTGGTATAATAAAAGAAAAACCCCTTTACAGTTGGTAAACTACAAACTCCCTACATTTGATAAGCACAAGCGACAAAACCAACCGCAAATAAAAGTGCATCCGTGTAAACTATAGAATTCGCAGGCGTTCATAGGCTACGGTGACTGCTTACTGCCAGGCGGGGTCGTCTGCTTGTTTGCCACTGACGTGGTATTAACAAAAAACGCCGATATATGTCTCATATTTTAAAACAAACATGATGGGCCTTTTTGCACTTTCATAGCGGATGTTTTTGGAACTAACTAGCGGTGTCCACTGACGAGGCGCCACTAGCGACATCTATATTGTTAAGCGAATCGATAGTCTGTCAAGCCGGATATGTCAGAAGCAATGTAAAGCAAACTAAAGTATGGTAACCCTAGGAAACGAACAAAAGGCAGGAATGTACATCGAACAGCGATGAAATGTAAACAAAACAGTTCCACAGATAAGATATAAATGACACACGATTTTCGAACTATTCAAACGTAGTGTTGCTAGCCCACGATTTTTCAAATTTGCCGCCTTTTTCTACTGACTAGATTTGCTTGACCAAGATTAATTAACTTACCATGAACCCCCTCTGACTCTGCGGACTTTTTTAGAAATACTCAGACGGCTGCTCATCTATACATATCATAGCGGATGGTTTTAGAACTAACGTTGCGCATACATACAGTCGCCCTCTGGCGGGGAAAGTTTAGAACTAACGTTGCGCATACATACTGTCGCCCTCAGGCGGGGCTAGCGGGGATTTTTGGAACTAACGTTGCGCATACATACTGTCGCCCTCTGGCGGGCCTGGCGGGGATTTTTGGAACTAACTAGCGGTGTCCACCGACGAAGGCGCCACTAGGGATATCTATTCATTTAAGCGATTCAACAACTCACATACAAAGTGGAGACATCTATTCATTTCATAGCGGATGGTTTTGAAACTAACGTTGCGCATACATACTGTCGCCCTCTGGCGGGGCTGGCGGGGATTTTTGGAATTAACTAGCGGTGTCCACCGACGAAGGCGCCACTAGCGATATCTATTCATTTAAGCGATTCAACAACTCACATACAAAGTGGAGACATCTAAACATTTCATAGCGGATGGTTTTGGAACTAACGTTGCGCATACATACTGTCGCCCTCTGGCAGGAGAATTTTAGAACTAACGTTGCGCATACATACTGTCGCCCCCAGGCAGGGCTGGTGGGGATTTTTAGAACTAACCTTGCGCATACATACTGTCGCCCCCAGGCAGGGCTGGTGGGGATTTTTAGAACTAACCTTGCGCATACATACTGTCGCCCCCAGGCAGGGCTGGTGGGGATTTTTGGAACTAACGTTGCGCATACATACTGTCGCCCCCACGCAGGGCTGGTGGGGATTTTTGGAACTAACGTTGCGCATACATACTGTCGCCCCCAGGCAGGGCTGGTGGGGATTTTTAGAACTAACGTTGCGCATACATACTGTCGCCCCCAGGCAGGGCTGGTGGGGATTTTTAGAACTAACCTTGCGCATACATACTGTCGCCCCCAGGCAGGGCTGGTGGGGATTTTTAGAACTAACGTTACGCATACATACTGTCGCCCTCAGGCAGGGCTGGCGGGGATTTTTGGAACTAACGTTGCGCATACATACTGTCGCCCCCACGCAGGGCTGGTGGGGATTTTTAGAACTAACGTTGCGCATACATACTGTCGCCCTCAGGCAGGGCTGGCGGGGATTTTTGGAACTAACGTTGCGCATACATACTGTCGCCCCCAGGCAGGGCTGGCGGGGATTTTTGGAACTAACCTTGCGCATACATACTGTCGCCCCCAGGCAGGGCTGGTGGGGATTTTTAGAACTAACGTTACGCATACACAGTGGCGCCTCTAGCGGGGAGTAGAGTGAACTAACCAGCGGCGCATACATACTGTCGCCCTCCGGCGGGAGAATTTTAGAACTAACGTTGCGCATACATACTGTCGCCCCCAGGCAGGGCTGGCGGATAATTTTGGAACTAACGTTACGCATACATACTGTCGCCCCCAGGCAGGGCTGGTGGGGATTTTTAGAACTAACCTTGCGCATACATACTGTCGCCCCCAGGCAGGGCTGGTGGGGATTTTTGGAACTAACGTTGCGCATACATACTGTCGCCCCCAGGCAGGGCTGGTGGGGATTTTTAGAACTAACGTTGCGCATACATACTGTCGCCCCCAGGCAGGGCTGGTGGGGATTTTTGGAACTAACGTTGCGCATACATACTGTCGCCCCCAGGCAGGGCTGGCGGGGATTTTTGGAACTAACCTTGCGCATACATACTGTCGCCCCCAGGCAGGGCTGGTGGGGATTTTTAGAACTAACGTTACGCATACACAGTGGCGCCTCTAGCGGGGAGTAGAGTGAACTAACCAGCGGCGCATACATACCGTCGCCCTCCGGCGGGGCTGGCGGATATTTTCGGAACTAACGTTGCGCATAGACAGTGGCGCCTCTAGCGGGGAGTAGAGTGAACTAACCAGTGGCGCCATCTAGCGGAGACCTTTGGAACTAACGTTGCGCATAGACAGTGGCGCCATCTAGCGGGGAGTAGGGTGAACTAAATTGTCACTACCTTACGCATACATACTGTCGCCCTCTGGCGGAAAAGTTCTGATCTCGGAGCGGCATAAACACACTACTTACATACCTAATATATATACATTTATAGTGATATATGATATCACTATAAATGTTTTATTGGCTTATGAAAGAGCCCTTGAGGCCTATTAATTATTGATTTTGCCAGGTCAAGCGGGGTGGATTGCGTAGGTGCCGGCCATCTCATTGACAGTATGACAGGGGTCGGCTACATGTAAACAAATTAGAATTACATCTAAAAGCCAAACTTATTTTGCTTAAAGGATGATAGGCATTTTAAGTCTAAACTCACTCAATTTTAAGGTACTCTATGTTTAAGAAATCATAATTACTTAGGTATATTAAAATTTCTTCTTTGTAAATCAAAATGGCTAGCACCTGCTGAGTCGGGACCATTTCGTGACCATTACGAGTATGTTATTGTGTTACTTGTTGTTTTATTTTTTTGTCACGAATAAACTCTCTCTCTCTCTCTCTCTCTCTCTCTCTCAAAATTAGTTTTAGGGTAATCGTCTGCCAATGTCAACAAGGCGTAAAGGTGCGTAAGAAAACAAACCTCGAATCCCTATTCGTCTTCCCTATTCGAAAGTCAAAAGAAACAGATGCAGTAATGGGAACATGTCTTTGCACCGCTTCGCAATATTGCACAACGTTGCACAACGTCGTTAGATGCTGAACTCACCCTTAAGTTGAAATACTGTTTACGATTCCAATCGCAAATTTGACATAGGTACTTTTGTGATATTGGGCTACAAATGCTTGAGATTATTCAGATTATTCCAGTAGATTCATGTTCGGTGTTCAGTAGCTGTATTAAATTTCTGTAATTAGAGATATCAGCGTAATTATGTGAGGTCCATGCATCTGGGTCCAACTCATACCTGCAAGTAATTCATTTTACGCAATAACCTCAACACCCTCTAACCGCACATAACCGAAATCCTTCATTAATGCTCCATCAGTATCGTGTTTGAGCGTGTATTGAATATCAAACAATCTATTTGGTCAGATAATGCTATCTCCAGTTGTGCCCTTTTCATTAGTAATGATTATCCTGAAGTGTTTTCATCGACTGCTAATGGATTCCATTCACTTAGCTAGTGTTTGTCGTTATAATTCTCGTGAGACTTGCCTAAAGGATGACACGCTAGACCGGACCGGGACCGGGCCGGAGCTTCTGGCGCATCGTTTTCTATAGAAAGCACCACGATGATCGATCAACTGTCATAGAAAATAACATGTCGGACGCCTGGACCCGGGCAGCGGACACGGCCCGGTCTAGCGTGAGTCATCCTTATGGGATCCATAAGGATAACTCACATTTATGCGTTAGAGGGAGCAAGTGATATTGCTATCTCATTCTACGGCATGGATGCGTCCCTTGGAGTGGCCGGCGCTGGCCCATCGTGTAGAGGAGCCATTAAAGCAGAAATCGAACGTATCATGGTTATATCACTGCTATAATAGTTATCGCCATACACTGTCTACAGATAGTGTCTGTCTCTTCAAAGTTCAAATCTCCCAAGGCGTGATAGGTAAATTACGCTGACACATAGACAACCACAAACTCCAACGCTCCGTGGGAGATCTCAAACTATTTACATGGATATCCATCAAGACAGTCCTCTAAATCTCCAATACGAACTCTGAGGCACCCCAAAAAATACCACTTTAGAGGCCGAGGATGGGTCTAAAGCCTGATGAAGAAGAGATTGATAAATATATTATGAAACAATCTTACACAGATCGACCTAGTCCCACAGTAAGCTCAATAAGACTTGTGTTTATGTAGTGTACATATAAATACCTCGGGAACATACCTATATAGCCCAAGAAAAAATATTTGTGATGAGCACACAATTAAATGCCAGGATTTGAACCCTGGACCTCCTGCTTTGTAGGCAGGGTCACTACCGACTAGGCTAGGAAGCCGCCAATGATTGTATCGTCTGAGTGAAAAGCTCGCTTATTCTCTGTAACCCAAGAAAATAACATTTCTAGAGGTATCAAGTGTTGTCGGTCACGACTAATGGTACCCATTCGGTGCCCCGACCAATAATCGATATAATTAAGACGGTTATATCGAGATGGGAGATTATGGCCACTACATTTGTTGTGTACGACGTGTAGCACTAAGCTTCATCTTTAATAATATATGAGGGTTGCTGCGAATAGGGGAAGTGTGTTAACAATGTTATCTGAAATGTGGAATAGCCAGCCATTTTCTCAAAGCACCAGATAATACCTACCCACATAAGAAATTATTAGCAATTTAGAGATGGGCCGAATGTGGACTGCCGAATGCGAATATTCGGCCGAATGTTCGGTTCAGATCATACCAAACCGAATATTCGGTTGGGCTAAAACTGCCAAAAACGCTGAAAACAAGTTCATACAGGTCTGCGATCTGCACTCCGTACGTGTTTTTGACCTTTCCCCTAGGATCGGCTGAGAATGTTTATGAAAAGAAATGGAACCGTCTCATGCCTGACCGCGAACCGCACACGCGTCTCTGCTAGAGGACGCCCTTAAAAAAGAAAGAAAAGACGCCCTTACATTCGGTAAATTTTCGTTCGAATCGATCTATTCGGCCGAATATGAACATTGAAAAATATGCCGGATACCGAATAATTACCAAATATTTGGCTCATCTCTAATTTAGCATTCTTCTTCTTCCTCGCGTTATCCCGGCATTCTGCCACGGCTCATGGGAGCCTGGGGTCCTCTTGACAACAAATCCCATGATTTGACGTAGGCACTAGTTTTACGAAAGCGACTGCCATCTGACCTTCCAACCCAGAGGGTAAACTAGGCCTTATTGGGATTAATCCGGTTTCCTCACGATGTTTTCCTTCACCGAAAAGCGACTGGCAAATATCAAATGATATTTCGTACATAAGTTCCGAAAAACTCATTGGTACGAGCCGGGGTTTGAACCCGCGACCTCCAGATTGCAAGTCGCACGCTCTTACCGCTAGGCCACCAGCGCTTCCCTAATTTAGCATTAACAGGTATTAATGGTTATACAACCAATGTCTTATGTTAATCAAACCTTTCGTTATTATGTAAGTTGCTTATACTTTATATTACATACATTTTTTCCCCTACAAACTTCTCAAGAAATTCCTAACATTTCCTCAGCACAAGATGTATGTCTTGCAATCGGTACAAGATATTAGTGCACTACGGCAGTACAGTCGGCCGCAGATTGCGGCGCGACGTTGATTAATCCATCCACTTGTCGCTCGAGCTGTTTAATCCACGTTAAGCTATCTGCTGCCACCAAACATTAATTCAGGACTGTCGGAACGGATATTCCGGTAGGTATAGGACTTGGGGCCCGATTCGGATTTTGAAATAGACATCTATTAGATGTCTTTTAGACATCACCAAGATACAATAACGACGCGATTCTGGAGATACTCTTGAACGATTTTCTCAGGATATGACTTAGAGATCCAATTCACATCTAATAGATATCTTACGCTATCTAACGTAAAAGTGACATTATGCATTGGTTGCCCCAATTGCGCTGCAAAAGAAAACTAATGATATCTTAACTATAACGTATCTAGAATGGATCTAGTACGTGTCGTCTCTTGTGAATATCTTTAAGTTCGAATACACACATTAAAATAACACAACTGCAGTTTAAAAGCGAAATGAAAAGGTAAAAATAATATTTGGCTATGTTACTTTTTTCTCTAAATAATAAGTGTATCATCAATTATCCAAATCTACAAGTTTACAGCGAATTCATTACATTAGTATTACTTATAATATTAAGAGGTTCGCATAATACCTATGTTTTCTCATATAATCGCATACCATTTTTAAAACATGTTTTTAATAAGCCAAAGTGCTTCGAAGAATTTTAAATATTAAGACCATCGCGTTCGTGTGCGAGCGGTTGCAAAGAAATAAAACAGAGTAAGTACTTTAGTGTCAATTGGTAAATAATATTTCGTTTAGGTATTTTTCAAAGGTTTTAAAACTTTTTTTTAAAGTCGGTAATTCTCATTCTGGAGTTAAAAAATAAAAAAATACCAACCAAATTGTCAATATATGCGTCCAAAACTAAAACGGCCGTTTTTGTTTTGAGTTCATACTCATAGATCGAAAAATGCAGCAACATAAAAACTAGTTTGATGTATTCAAAAGGTACTTAAGTACTTAAATACACAATACTTACAGTATGTAGCGGCCCCTTTTTTTTAAAAACCTGTCGTTAGATTTAAATAATCACGATTATTTAGCAGTGGGGTTATTAGTGGGCATTTTGGTGGGCTTTTAATTAAGTACATACATACTGGAACATGACATTCAACAAGGGATGCCACACGTTAGGACTTTATACATCTATTAGTATATATCGTAGGCAGCAGTAACGTTGAGTATAGTCTGAATGCCTACCTTATTTATGTCATTTTATTATGTTACAACTTTTCATATGTGTAACAGGTAACCCTAATACGTCAAACCGCGCAAATTTTCATCATCGAATTTAAAACGTTGCCAAGTTTTTTTTTTATAGTTTTGGCGCGGGCTTGGGATCTAAACGATAATGCTTTCACGGCTTTTAGTTCTATTAAATTCACTGTGCAAACTTTATGCTGGGACGAAAACTAGGATTAAAATGTTGGGAGTAGTTAGTTGTTCAATGGATAACTTTGTCCTATTGTATGTAAGAAAACATGCACTGTACCTGGTAGTAATGTAAAAGCATTTTTTTTATAAAAATACGGCCTCTAATCCTGTCTCCAAATGGTATCCAAAAACTTTCCTGTTCTTAACAAATAACAAATTATCAAATAAAAAGGTCAGTTTTTATTAAATATGTACCTAATTGTAGGTATACATTGATAAAATTAATTTATTTAATTAGTAATAAAATTCTTGACTCAAAACTTTCAATCTGGAATTAAACGCCGATGCATGCTGGCAGATTATGGTGACCTTACACACTTCTATTTAATAACATTGTACCATATTATTGGAAATAAACTATTAAAATTGAGAAAAACATTCTTGAACCGTTAGTGAGATTAAATTAGTCCAACGTGTTTTTGTATGAAGATCAAGGTATCAGCTGCAATATGTTTTGTATTTAAAAATTGTGTTTTTCTGTGTAAAGTAAAAAGCATTGCTCGCAATGTTGTGTCGAAGACTTTTGCTCTTTATTCAATGGTAATATGGCACAAACTTCTTTGACGTTCGTATACTCAAAAGTTTTAACAATAAACCGAGCGAAAGTTTCGAGAGTGTTAAAAAAAGTCAAAATAATGGCAACTTTACCCTCGCAACACACGAGTTGGCAGCATTATTTTCCCTACAATTGTCAACAACATGAAACAAAATACATTGTTAGAATGTTTGCGGCTGAAGCTTTTTGTGTGAAATAATGTGTGCAGACTATTCATTTTAACGTGATTGCTCTCTATGTTAGTAGCTTTGCTTTTCGAAATTCTGTGGTAGTATTTAGATACGGTAAAAGTATAAATAACTTAAAATGAAGTTGTATTGTACCACAGAATAAATTATTACTATTGTTAGTACTAGGTACAGAAGACTCACTCTCTAACAAAACGCGTCTGTCACGACCAGCACAGATATGGCCGCTAGATGGCGACAGCGCCACGCGCGGCTTATGGCAAACCCCAAAATTGGGGTCGAACGGATGTACTTTTAGCTACTTAGCCAATGTATGAACTCACAATAAACACTAATCAATCTGTAAACAGGCTACAATGTGAAGGCCAGCCACACTTACCCTTATGCCACACAACCGTCTGCCATACTTACCCGTATGCCACACATAACCGTCTGCCACACTTACCCGTATCCCACACATAACCGTCTGCCACACTTACCCGTATCCCACACATAACCGTCTGCCACACTTACCCGTATCCCACACATAACCGTCTGCCACACTTACCCGTATGCCACACATAACCGTCTGCCACACTTACCCGTATCCCACACATAACCGTCTGCCATACTTACCCGTATGCCACACATAACCGTCTGCCACACTTACCCGTATCCCACACATAACCGTCTGCCACACTTACTCGTTTTGACCTTACTAAGCGCCTCTGCTTAATACAAGACCGACTGACCCTCCTGACTGGAGTTTTCTTCTCATCTAATCGAAGGTTAGCTGGAAGAGATCCCTTATAGGGATAAGTTCGCCTTTGTACTTCCATTACTGTAATTTATTTTTGTAAACCTGTGTTGTGTACAATAAAGTGATTTATACTACTACTACAAGGTACTTACCTCAGCGAAATTTAGATTGTTAAATAGTTCAAGGGCGGTTAATATTTTAAACATTTTTCTGCAACTTATTATATCTAAGTTTCAAAACTTTTAGTAGGTATTTAGATTGATGGTAGATTAATATGCACTTTGATATTAATTTACTGCATAATAAATAAATAAATAAACAACCATTAATTCAGCACCCGACGCGATACAGATGACGCATGATTAATCACATCCCGAGCGTGCACAATAACAACATAATAATTATTAGTTATGTGCAATTAATGGACAAGGCGTATTGTTATTAAATGCATTGTTAATTGCCCGCTGGGCACATTGTATCAGTAATCGGAGAGATATATGTATTATTACTATAGTTATATAGCTTAAAACGCAACTTGAGGTTTACCATGTAAGCTTTTGAGTTATTACAATCAAAAGTAACATAATATTATACATAAATAGTGTTTAGTTAACATTGAATAATTTTACGGTTTAGCCTCAATTGTTTTTAGTCACTCGCAATGTTAGTATATCTCACAACAGTTTAAATTCGATTAGTATTTAGTTAAGCTTATATTAAAATATATAATATATGTATGTTGGTCTGTAAGGTATTGGTAATACGGGCCTTGTTGTCTGATTTAAATTTATAACAAAAATTAATCAATAAAAGTTACGTTTACGTTAAAGCTTTAAAACTTGCCAAGACAAATTATATTTTTATTTGTCATAGTAAAGATTCCAAATACAATAGGATGAGAGACCTTTTTATAAGCATCTGGGCGGCTATAGCCTCGTGCCGCCCAATGTACACTCAGTTACGACCGGCGTGGCTCACTCCGTGATTCCGTCGCTTTGCTACAGGTAGCTAAAAGTGCATCCGTTCGGCCCCAATTTTGGGGTTTGCCATAAGCCGCGCGTGGCGCTGTCGCCACCAAGCGGCCATATCTGTGCTGATCGTAACAGACGCGTTTTGTTAGAGAGTGAGTCTTCTGTACCTAGTACTATTATTTTTCTGTGGTTTCGATGGAATGTCAACCTTAATTAAAAACCAAATAGGTGGCATTACATTTTGTCTCGTATAAATTTTCGAACAAATGAAATTCAACCTAATTGAAAATACAACAATATTCTAACGTCCTTGGCTATAATTATTATTACATATATCAAAAGTACACACAAAAAGCATTTTTTTGATTCATATGGTCATGCTTAATACCCTCAGGAAAGGTAAATAAAATGAGTACATAAACACGGTTGTGACAAAGTGTCCCTCAGTCGTGACATTTCGGCATTTTGGTGGCCAACTCGGCTATTTTGATTTATATAGTTATTTTAACATAGCCTTAGTCACTCCTATGACTACGACAAACCTAATGACAGCTCAGACGTTGAAATCCGTCAAACTATAAAGGCTGTAGAGCGTGACAAAAAATTTGTTACACATCATACATACATACAAGCGAAAACATTTTTTTTTGCTTTGGCAGTCGAGCAATAGAATAGCAAATGATCTGTAGCTAATAAAAATGCATTTCTGAAAAGTGCATGTGCCTCGTAATTAATCAAACGAATTAAGAATGACACGAGCACGTGTATATATGTCACGAACGTGGACTCAAAAGTCCGTGGTGGTGACAGATTTTTGAGGCCACGGTCGTGATAGTTTGGAACATGTTCGATATTACATAAACATTTCCTTTGATTTTCCAAATGTTAAATAATTAGCTTAATCTGCAAAGTATGAGGTATATCTTACGTTACAAACAATAACGTGAAACTGCAACTTACTTTTAAAACTCTAACACGGCGGTGACGCGTTAGGGTTGACCGTTTTTTCAAATGAACACAAATAAATAATTTTCGTCAAAACTTCTCCCTTCAGACATTTATAAACCTGACAACAACACAGTGTTGCTGTTCTAAAAGAACTTTAATAAGGCTGCCAGTAGTAAAGATAATTTCCTACCAAGTACCGCATGTTTATATTACCACGCGCGGTGGTGACGCGAAAACTAATCACAAAATATATGTTGTTTAAAATTATATAAAATCGTTATAAATCCATACAATTTTTAAACAGTGTTGTAGAACAAGGATTAGTGTTTTATATTTGATATAAATTATTTCAAAATCACTTTATATTTTTCAAAAAAAAAAACAAATATCACAAAATCTGGGGAAGTCACACTATACACGGTCCGTGACATTTCGCACTTGTAATTATTTTTTTATATGTTTCTAATACTCTTAGGACAATACATTTAGGTTGACCTAAAACTAGAGGTAAATTGCTAAGTATATTGATATACCTATTTTCACAAAAATACATGCTATTCTTACGTGTTACACAAAAAATGCATAAGAATAAGAATTACCCATGTGCATTATCCTCATACCTAAATCAGGGGGGTGTCACATACGCAGTTTAGGTACACGCCGCGCGGAGTGGCAGGTGTATGGCAGTGGGCTGCCGCTCGACCGCACGATCGTCGTGTCACGTGGCGCTCGCGCAAAGAAGATTGCGCAATTTTGTTGCAGGCGGCGAGTATAGGTATAATTTTATACCTAAATCTGACTTTTGTGAAGGAGTGAATTTTCTGTACGGTAGTACTATTAGTTATTCTGTGCCTAAATACTTATTATTTTAAACTCACTTCACTCCATCAATCATGAAAGCTTAAAAATCTGTCTTACTAACCTCCCGGAAAATATGAAACTATCGCCAAATTTCGAAGGCTCTTCTTTACATCAAGTTCATTAATTACGGGGCGTATTTTTGTCGCTGTCCATTAGAGATACGTCGCTCCATTTACCTAGGAGAGATTAATGATGGCGGCGATACCTAACGTTAATTTAAACATTTATATATAGAGCACTTTACTGGACTACGCCGCTTAATTGTATGTGATATGAAGCGAGAGATTAAGTATGTAGGTACAAATAAGTTTTAATTATTTTATTTTTTAGGGTTCCGTACCCAAAGGGTAAAACGGGACCCTATTACTAAGACTTCGCTGTCCGTCCGTCCGTCCGTCCGTCCGTCCGTCCGTCTGTCACCAGGCTGTATCTCACGAACCGTGATAGCTAGACAGTTGAAATTTTCACAGATGATGTATTTCTGTTGCCGCTATAACAACAAATACTAAAAACAGAATAAAATAAAGATTTAAATGGGGCTCCCATACAACAAACGTGATTTTTGACCAAAGTTAAGCAACGTCGGGAGGGGTCAGTACTTGGATGGGTGACCGTTTTCTTTTTGCTTTTTTTTGTTTTTTTTTTTGCATTATGGTACGGAACCCTTCGTGCGCGAGTCCGACTCGCACTTGCCCGGTTTTTATAAATAATGATCGTATATATAATATAATAACGTAATAACTAAGACGATAGCGGACAACCGCCTCTCCATAGAAACGTATTTCACCAAAGGTTCAATGGCTACTGTAAAATGGGGTGAGTTGGGTGAAATTTGACTTTCAAACCTCGATAAAATTTTATTTTTACATGTGAAAACTGAATGGTGTATATAATAAGTGGTTCGGACGTTTGTATTTTAGTTTGTATTTTATTTTGGGTAGTTCCATTTCATAACTTTGACGATAAAGAGGAAAACCCACCTCACCCCGTAGTGCCTCGTATTTGGGGTGAGAGGGTTTTTCATACAAAGGTGATTTTGGAAGATTGTTGGATTGATTTTTTTTTTATTATGCGTATTACTATTAGCCCCATTTTAAATTGGAATACATTATTTTTGTAGCAGTAGCCTTAAAATCCCTTCTCACCCCCCTCTCAAACCTTCTCTCCCCATTCATAACCCAACTCTCCCCGCGAAACCTACTCATCCCGTTTTACGGTACTCCGTTAACGGGTTATGTGAACAAAATGTAATCGTGGGCCTCTAATGGTATTAGTAGGTAAGTCCTTAGGATTACTACCTATAAAATACCCTTAAATTATAAATAGATCAAGGTTAAATGCTTGTTGATAATTTAACAACTTAAAACAATGCTGATCCAGAGAATCCAAACGGATTTTATATTTTTAAGCCTTTGCACCATTCACTAGCCGTAAACTGTGTGCATGGCTTCGTTGTAAATTGATTACAGATAGTAAAACAAAGCGAGATGTAGCTGTGTCGAGAGTACATACTTGTGCTGGCCGGTTATTCTTACCCTAGCCTCTTGAGGTTCAATGTCCTAATACTAGTACAAATTACCTCCAATGAAATTTAAATCTTAATGAAATGGAATAGAGTTTCTTTTATTTTGTTTCGTTCGATTTTAAAACAAAACAAATTCAACTCTATTTTCTAATACCGTTGATTCAAATTCGATTGCCAATTTCCCTTCTATGGTGGGCCGCTAGAGGCTAGAATGTAGAAGAGCATTCGCCTCAGTTAAAGATGTAGTGCATTAAAGTTTAATTTTCAAAGTCAAAGTCAAAGTCAAAAAATACTTTATTCATGTAGGCCTAGTAACAAGCACTTATGAACGTTTTACATAATAATATATTATCTTCTATTTTCGTTTTCCTTACGTTATTTCGTTTATTTTCAATTGTATAGTTCGTTTTTTTAGCATTAGAAAGAACTTGAAAGAAGGTAAGCGATCTTGACATGTCTTTTAATTGAAAAACGCTTTTTAAAAATCAATGACTATTACTTATGAAAGCAGAAGAATATAAATGATCGTATTAGATTCATAATTGTTACATATTTGCCGTAACTTATTTTTAAAATGTATTTTTCAATTAAACGACACATCAAGATTGTTTACCTTATTTCTAATGCTAAAAAAAACGAACTATATACGAGTATCATTACACTGCATATCATAGCAGTAGGTATAATGTTAGCATAATAAGCATGATGAACCTGCATATTTTAAACAAAAATATGTCACATATTTTCAGAGTACTTGAGATAAAATTTAAAAACCCGCGCGTCTAATCTTCCGTCGCAAGTATCGCGTAGCGCGCCGTTGTTTTGTTTCTTTCTATTTTTTGGCTTTACGCTCTTAACACTGCGTTGCGCAACTACAATCTTCCGATTAAATCATCATTATCCTCAAGTAAGTTCCCTCGTACGCTGGTTAATTTAAGGTCCAAGGCGAATGCTCAAACTGTTCGAGCCATGAAAATAACTTCCACGCGCGGGTTACACTCGCTCGTAAAAGCAACCGGACATATACTGTTATAAAGAACGCTTTCAATTGCAAATGGGTCGCGACCAGTGAGACGCCGAATTTATAGCCCTGGATGGAAAACGAGGGTGTTATTTCGTCCCCAATGGAGGAAAAAATAGGGATAAAGGAATTGAGCCATTCATTTTTCATAGTTTTATTTATGTAAGTCCATTCGTCGAAGTAACGGTTCTATAAAATATTGAGAGCGTTTCATGGTACATTTCTATTTTGGTACGGTATATAGGTCATATATTTAAGTCGTTTGAGGCTTTTCAGCTTTAAGCGATTTGAAAAAAAATGGTAATTTAATATAATTATTCGTCAAAGGCGTAGGCACGATATGTAGGATATAATATTATATTTATTTTACCTTTCACTGGAACAATAGAATGTAATTATAATAAATTATATACACTGTAAATATTTATTTTTGTCTTCCAGACTTTTTCCAGTCGACGAAAATGTAAATTTCTCTTTGCAACGTTCAATTAATTAATGTCTACTGAAGGTGTTGGCGGCCCTGTGT
The DNA here is from genome assembly GCF_963556715.1 of Cydia fagiglandana. Taxonomy (NCBI): domain Eukaryota; kingdom Metazoa; phylum Arthropoda; class Insecta; order Lepidoptera; family Tortricidae; genus Cydia; species Cydia fagiglandana. Next base: position 19,676,436 of record NC_085938.1, read on the forward strand.
CAATCAGGGAACCCGGGGGATTAATTGCCCGGAAGTTGCGCCTAAAACATAATTACAGGATATCCCTATCAATCCCCGCTAATGTTATAAATGTGAAAGTAACAATTAGGCCAATTCGAACCTATCAGAATAATATTTTAATATGTTATTTAGTTATCGTGCATTTAGCCTATCACAAGTACTTAGTTGTTTTCTTCATGAAGAAAACATGGTGATAATATGGTAAATATTTAGAATTTTACACAAATTATGCACATTTTTTGAAGCTATAGAAAATAAATATAAAATAACAGTGCCCTCGCTTGCACTACTGCGTAGAAACATGACTGTTTGCGAGCACGACGCCCTGATATGAATATATTTATGTCATATTTACCTTTCTAAATACCCAAGACTTGAATTTAGGTAAGTATTTTTAAATAATACTAGTACTAAGTATTTTTGAATAAAAATCTAGATTACACCGTTTCGCTCTCAGGTGCAGGCAATTTATATTCGGATTAGTCTACAATACTGGTAACTCGCTCTATCAAAAGACTTAGTTTTCTCAAAAGTTTCTGACATGGCAGTATCTTATTCACACACCACACTCGACTTAGCATAATAATGCAAACTATATTCAAGACGGCACAGATTTATGGTGAACGCGGCGTTGGGGGACGAATAAATATCTAACAACGTCGCCTGCTTATTTGTATTTATTTCACTTGGTGAGGTCAATACCTCAAAGGAGCTGGGAAAGCTTTGCCATTAAAATATAGCTGCTGTTTTGCAGGATTTTTTCTGAGGCAAGAGACAATTTTATACTTTTCTGTTTTTTATATATTTATGATTAAAATGACCGTATTTACCTGTCGCTGAAATTTCATGATCGAATTCATAATACTTACATAGTTTTGGTAATAATGTATTGTGACGTATATGAATGCAAGTAACGTATAATTGTATGTATACCAAGGAAAGTCACTTGGCACTACATACAGTACGGTACAGTAAATCTCAATGTCCCCTTGGGTGATAAAAATGTTGTATTTAGTTTTAATTTGTCTTATCTTAAATTATCTTGAGAATGTTACAAACTAGGTAACAACACTTAACAGTTCTTTTTAGTTAATAATTAAAAATATTAATTTAAAAAGTACCGAATCATAAAGTTGTATTATACATTGAGCGGCTTTTTAAAACGCAATATTCACGGTTTAATAATCCGGCAATAAAAAAACAATGGAAGCCGCAATTCAGGAAAAGAACAGCAAAATTGAATGCGAAGCAATTTGTATCACTTGTCATACTTTTTAATTTCATCCCAAGAATAACAGATTAGTTTGCCCGAACACTTTGCATTTTGCGGGCACTGAACAATATGAGCCTTCTTTTGTCTTTCTTGCTTATTTTCTTTGCTGAGCTTTTGTAACTGGATTCACTTTAAATTATAATTTATTTGGACATAAATTGTTTTAAGTAATAAATGTCTCCTTAGAAAGTACCTAAGTATTTATTTCATTGAAGTATCACATACTCCGTTGTATTAGAGTTTTTATTATGATGAAAAGTAACGTTGGTGTCCTTGCAATATCGTCTGACTTCAAATCCGGAGATCGCAGGTTTGATCCCCGGCTCGTACCAAAAAGTTACTCAATACTTATGTACGAACTATCATATTGTAAGTGGGGATTGACGCATTTATATAAAAAAACGTACGTTTAGACATATATCACGTATGAACAGAAGATATGTAGGTATATTGATCCTTGAATGCTACTGCTGGGGACTTTTTTGCAAGAGAAAACACACAACATCGAAGAAAATTATCATAGTCATACTCTCTGGCAACTCGATACTGCGTTTTGGCATTTTTTATTGCCTGAGGATTTAGTACACAATACTACTACTTTATTTTATTTTACTTTGACTGGTACTTTATTTTTAATTGATTGAAAAAAAATGTACCTCTACTGTATGGGAAAACAAGCCAAATGAAATTTGGGTTGCTGTATAGTGCTCTCTCCAGCAACTTTTACTGTGATATTACCAGCAATTATTACTTTTTTCAGCAAACGAGAGGCTGGAAAAAATTGTTTTCACCACACCAGCTCGGAAAGGCTTACTTTGCACTTCGAAAACTAATAGCAAAGTTGCATTTTATTCACATGTGAGACAAAGTAAACAAATGCAAATTTTGAGTTATTTTCTTATGTTTGCTGGTAGAATTGACTTTTTAAATGATGATTTTGGATGACAAATATTTAATAACATTAATTTGGATTTGATTTGGTTTGATTTTGTTTGATATTTTACATTTAATATTTGCTTCGGGTTGGTGTGGTGAAAAATTTTGTGCTTCACTCGGGGTCAAATTTTGTTTAACCCTCGTGCTTTGAAACCCTCGCATCGCTCAAGATTCCATTTTTCGAACCACTCGCTACGCTCGTGGTTCATTTTTGGAATCTTTCGCTTGCTCGGGTATCAATATTAGCCCGAGCGGTTAAACAACAACTTTGCCTCCTTGTAAAACAAATAACTATTACAGGTACTAACAACATTTTTCTCAAATATTTATCTATTTCAATACCTGGTAGTTGCCAAGAACTCGCACGTCAACTCTGGACACTGAATTAAAGTGGTTGTATCGTAGTATAAAGAAGCAAAATAACCATAAAAAATATGATATTCTTGATAGATACTAAATGGTTGGCACAGTATATAGTAGCTACTTCGTAATATCGTGAAAACTCAACAAAGTATAACATAAATTTATTTAGAATTCGATAGTTCTAAACCTCGCGAAACTATCTGCTCGTATATTATTATATCTCCGACGTGGCTGCAAATCGCCTTCGGTTGCATTGCATTACATTTTCATTGCTTTAGCTGCTTCAAGCTTTTGAACTATAAGGTCATAAGGGAAATTTCAAAAAGTTGCTTATAAAAATTCTCTGATTTCATTTATAAGTTTAATTTAGAACAGGGGTAATATTGATTTTGATAGGAGACAAAATGTTCAAAAATCATGCTTCTATAATTTTTATTTCAAATGTAACTAAACAGACATGTATGAATGTTATTAAAAAGTAGGTTATATGCTTGTAAGGGTTAGGTTACTAAATAGAAGAAATCACTCAATAGAAAGAAGCTAATTATAAAACAAAGCCCTAGGTCAACTAAAATGGCAATGTAAGTTAAATACGGTCGCAAATATTTTTACCATTCAAACTACTGTTTTAATGTTGCTGTTCTACCTACTGGTAGATTAATTATGATATTTATGTACCTACTAACATTTAAGGGTGCTTATTCATAAACGCGATTCAATCCTCAATTAGCTAATAATCGTTTGTCCTTATCTGTCATTTTGACTTATGTATTTGTAAGAAAGGAATAAAACATAATTTAACTAAATCAGGATCGTAAAGTTTTATGAATAAGGGGGTAATATTTAAAGTAATTAGATAAACCGTGCATGTTAGCAAATTCAAAATTAGAATTGTGTACTATGCAGTTATGACTTTTGGCTTTTGTGAGATAAAGCGGCTAAGAACGTGACGCGAGTGCGAATAGCCCTCATGATTGGTCTACCCGTCTGGGGCGGTGAAGAAATACATAGCATGGTAAATTTTCTCATTTGTGTATATCTGTCAATCATTCATCTGCTTATTTAAAATATTCATCATTACTTCAGATAAAAAATGATTACCAAAATAATTAAAGTTTAAAAACCAGTTATCTAATACCCTAGTATATATAGCTGAAGGAAACTTTAAAATATTGGAAAGATGTTCACTTGATAAGATAAGTAAATCCGTCAAAAAAAATTACAAAATTCATTTCAATACAAACTATTTTATAATACGTTTCGAAATATCCATTCGTGGCAGCGCAACACAAAATAAATACATTTACATAACACCGCTTGATTGATAAGATCAGGTCACAGATTTGTGCCCAAAGAGATATTACTCCACGCTCGGTGAAAATTGGTTTGGAGCCGAACTAACGCGCGGTACGGCTAAACTCGTATTTTGTGGGCCAATATTTGATGAGCTATATTCAGACGTATATTAAGTCTCATTTAGACGGTGCGAGAACTCGCATGCGAGTTTCATTACATTGCGGTATTTGATTGGTCGGCTGAATTGGACGTAACCAATAATAGTCCTCAATGCAACTAAAATCGCATACGAGTTCGCGTGCCGTCTAATTCAGCCCTTAGAAGCGGAAACTGTTTTGACTAGTTTGAGTGAACAAGTGAACCAATTGCAATATTTTAAAAACAAGGAACATTTAAAATGTTTTATGCCTCCGCGTTTATTCTGCAGCTTATGAAACTACCCAATAACGGGGAAAAAGTCACAAAAGACTAAATTAGAAAAACGTTCAAAAAATTGTTCGATACAAATATGTATTATGTACCTATACGTATACTGTAAAGTCGTCATCAGATATATCGGAGCGGCTAAGGCGCTCACAAATATCTGAACACGTCTCTATTTCCAGGGCGTTAGACTGCATGTTTAGATATTGTGACCACCTTGGCCGTTTCGATATATGTATATCTGTGGCGACTGTACCTATGTGAGGAGAGAGTCCTTCAATTGTTCGTAAATTTTATCAACAAATCAGGGCTTCATTTTTAACCGACTTCCAAATCTCAAAGAAGGAGGTTATCAATTCGGTTGTATGTTTTTTTTATTTTTTTTATTTTTTTTTTTATTTTTTTTTATGTTTGTTACTCCATATCTCCGTCATTACTAGATCGATTTTGAAAATTCTTTTTTTGATTGAATGTATATGCATACAGATTGGTCCCGTATTTGTCAAAACCCAGTTCTGATGATGGAATCCATGAGGAATCGAGGGAACTCCTCAAATCTTAAAGGCATACATATAGTGATTTTTGGGTTTTTATCAACAAATCAAGCATATGCACCCAAAAAAGTGACATTTGATGAAGTGGAACTGCTGATGATGATCAGAACGGAACTCTTTAACGACGCATAGTTCACGGTTGGCGATTTGTCCTCCTCGTTATGTTTGTTAAGCAAGTTAAGTTTTTAAGCCACATTTTTGTCAAGCTCGAGTTCTGATGATGGGATCCATGAGGAATCAAGGGAACTCCTCAAATCTTAAAGGCATACGTATGGATTTTTTTGTATTTACATCAGAAAATCAAGCATTTTCATTAAAAACTGTTGCATTTGATGAAGTGGAACTGCTGATGATGATCAGAACAGAACTCTTCAACGATGCATAGTTCACGGTTGGCGATTTGTCCTCGTCGTTATGTTTGTTAAGCAAGTTAAGTTTTTAAGCCACATTTTTGTCAAGCTCGAGTTCTGATGATGGGATCCATAAGGAATCGAGGGAACTCCTCAAATATTAGAGGCATACGTATGGATTTTTTTGTATTTTCATCATAAAATCAAGCATTTACATTAAACTCTGTCGCATTTGATGAAGTGGAACTGCTGATGATGATCAGAACAGAACTCTTAAACGACGCATAGTTCACGTTTGGCGATTTTTCCTTTTCGTTATGTTCGTTAAGCAAGTTAAGTTTTTAAGCCACATTTTTGTCAAGCTCGAGTTCTGATGATGGGATCCATAAGGAATCGAGGGAACTCCTCAAATATTAAAGGCATACGTATAGATTTTTTTGTATTTTCATCATAAAATCAAGCATTTACATTAAAAACTGTCGCATTTGATGAAGTGGAACTGCTGATGATGACCAGAACAAAACTCTTCAATGACGCATGGTACACGTTTGGTGATTACGAATTTCGATTTTGACTTGGACTGGGACCCGGACTCGGACTCATACCCGGATCCGGTTCGGACCCGGATCCGGTTCGGACCCGGATCCGGTTCGGGTCCGGACCTGGACTCGGATCCGGATTCGGACCCGGACTCGGACTCGGACCCGGACTCGGACCCGGACTCGGACCCGGTCTCGGACCGGGACACGGATCCGGACTCGGACCCGGACCCGGACTCGGACCCGGACTCGGGCCCGTACTCGGATCCGGACTCGGACCCGGACTCGGACCCGGACTCGGACCCGGACTCGGACCCGGACCTTGACCCAGAAAACCACTACGATATCTTAACTAAATAAACAACTATGATTACCTACCATAAAATTAATGGAGGTATAAAGTACGATGATGCCAACCTTACTAGCCTCTCCCGTTTAAACCCCCGTACACCGCACGGCATGCGCCATTAAGTGGGTTAGGTTAGGTTTGAACTGCGATCCTCACAGAACCGAACAAGGATTAGGTTAGGTTAGAACTGCGAGCCTTACAGAAACGAAATGCTACTTGAAAAGTGGGTTGGATTAGGTTCGGACTGCGATCCGCACAGAACCGAACTGCTATCTGAGGAGTGGGTTAGGTTAGGCTAGAACTACGACCCTCATGGCTCCTCTTCACGATGGGCCAACGCCGGTCACTCCAAGGGACGCATTTATGCGTTAGAGGGAGCAAGTGATATTGCTATCTCATTCTACCGCATGGCTGCGTCCCTTGGAGTGGCCGGCGTTGGCCCATCCTGTAGAGGAGCCATTATACAGAAGCGAAATGCTAGTAGAAAAGTGGGTGGTTTTACCTCCTTTTCTACATAGTGTACCATCTACAATAATCTTTCATCGGCCCCCATGGAAGTCGGTTTTTTAACCGACTTCCAAATCCCAAAGGAGGAGGTTATCAATTCGGTTGTATGTTTTTTTGATTTTTTTTTTTTTTTTATGTTACTCCATATCTCCGTCATTACTGGACCGATTTTAAAAATTCTTTTTTTGATTGCATGTATATGCATACAGATTGGTCCCGTTTTTGTCAAAATCCAGTTCTGATGATGGGATCCATGAGGAATCGACGGAACTCCTCAAATGTTAAAGGCATACATATAGTGATTTTTATGTTTTTATCAACAAATCAAGCATATACATTCAAAAACGTGACATTTGATGAAGTGGAACTGCTGATGATGATCAGAACGGAACTCTTCAACGACGCATAGTTCACCTTTGGCGATTTGTCCTCTTCCTTATGTTTGTTAAGCAAGTTAAGTTTTTAAGCAACATTTTTGTCAAGCTTGAGTTCTGATGATGGGATCCATGAGAAATCGAGGGAACTCCTCAAATTTTAAAAGCATGCGTATAGAGGTTTTTGTATTTTCATCAGAAAATCAAGCATTTTCATTCAAAACTGTCGCATTTGATGGAGTGGAACTGCTGATGATTATCAGAACGGAACTCTTCAACGACGCATAGTTCACGTTTGGCGATTTGTCCTCTTCGTTATGTTTGCTAAGCAAGTTTAGTTTTTAAGCCACATTTCTGTCAAGCTCGAGTTCTGATGATGGGATCCATAAGGAATCGAGGGAACTCCTCAAATCTTAAAGGCATACGTATAGAATTTTCTGTATTTTCATCATAAAATCAAGCATTTACATTAAAAACTGCCGCATTTGATGAAGTGGAACTGCTGATGATGATCAGAACAGAACTCTTCAACGACGCATAGTACACGTTTGGTGATGTCGAATTTCGATTTTGACTTGGACTGGGACCCGGACTCGTACCCGGATCGGAACCGGACCTGGACTCGGACTCGGACTTGGACCCGGACTCGGACCCGGACTCGGACCCGGACTCTGACCCGGACTCGGACCCGGACTAGGACCCGGACTCGGACCCGGACTCGGACCCGGACTCGGACCCAGACTCAGACCCGGACTCGGACTCAGAGACCTGGACCTTGACCCGGAAAATCACTATGATACCTAAACTAAATAAACCGCTATGATTACCTACCATAGAATGTAGGTATATAGTATGATGATGCCAAACCCCTCCCGCTCATACCCCCGTACACCGCACGGCATGCGCCGTTAAGTAGGTTAGGTTAGGTTTAAACTGCGATCCTCACAGACCAAACAAAAGTGGGTTAGGTTTGGTTAGCACTGCGGGCTTTACAGAAACGAAATGCTACTAGAAAAGTGGGTTTGATTAGGTTCGAACTACGATCCTCACAGAACCGAACTGCAATCAGAGAAGTGGGTTAGGTTAGGCTAGAACCACGACCCTTACGGAAACGAAATGCTACTAGAAAGTACTGGTTTTACCTCCTTTTCTACATAGTGCACCATCTACCATAATTTTTCACCGGGCCCCATAGAAGTCGGTTTTTTTTTCTTAAAAATTATTATTGTTCATGTATCTATGTTAACAACAACCCACGCAAACATGGATTTTTTGTAGGCCGCTAAAAAAGAAACCATCTGTATAATTCTGTTACATCTTTCTTAATCAAATACCTGCAAAACCTCTTAATTGAATAAGTAGGCGCCTAAAAACATTTTGTACGACGATAAACCTGCTTTAATGAAATTAAATTCATATCTCGGAAGATAGAAGATGCCAAATAAATTCAAAACGAGGTCGAACCGCGTTCAGTAGGCAAACGTTACGTCGTTATATCAAAGGCGAGGTTTTCATCATATAATAATATAATTTAGAGGGAAATTCTCCGTATAAAGGAAGTTCAAATAAAGATGATTTACAATAACGCTGAAACGAGATTCTTTGCCTTTAATACAGAAACAAGGAAAAGTGAAAATGTGAAATTTTAACGTTGCGTTTGTAAAGATTTGTATAAAAATGCGTTTAAACGGCCTGTGAAGCGTAAGAAAAAACTTTGCGTCGAAGAATGGGAAGAGTAAAAACAATAAAAGTAAATTGAAGTTGGATAGAATTTTCGCTTCAGGAGTTTTAGTGGCCGATTTGGCGTAACGAGTTTTTACCGCGTTCACAACTTTGCGCGTTTTCACGGCAAAGTTCACTTTGTGCAACAGTTTTTGTAGCGACGTGTCCGATTGTAACTGCCGTATTCAAACTTCAAGATATTCACAAGATACGACACGTACTAGATCCATTCTAGATATGTTATAGTTTAGATATCAACTAGTTCTCCTTTGCAGTGCAATTCGGGCAACTAATTTCACTTTTACGTTAGATAGAGTAAGATTAGATGTAAATTGTATCTCTAAGTCATATCCTGTGGAAATCGTTCAAGAGTATGTCCAGAATCGCTCAAATTTGACAGGTTAGATCTATACATATCGTTATCGTATCTTGGTGATGTCTAATAGATGTCTATTTCAAAATCCGAATCGGGCCCAGAGTAAGATATCTATTAGATGTGAATTGGACTTTTAAGTCATATCCTGCGGAAATCGTTCAAGAGTATCTCCATTCTCCAGAATCGCGCAAATGTCAAATTTGACAGGTTAGATCTTAAACATATCGTTATCGTATCTTGGTGATGTCTAAAAGATATCTAATAGAAGTCTATTTTAAAATCCGAATTGGGCCCTAAGTCGGTAGAAGTTTCTAGTCTTGATAATAACCTTGTTACTCACAGGTATTGCGAAAGTGTCCACGTGCGATGCCGCCATTTTTAATGAACCAAACTTGAGCTATTATGTGATTAACCGGACCAATACTTTCATTTATATTATCTTGTATTTTTAACTTCAGATTTAACTTATTATATCAATTAGGTGTACGGTCATCGCCTCGGTTCGAATCCCACTTAAGTAAGAGCATAATTTTGGGTGATAAGGTTAAACGTTTACGTACTGGTGATCGACGCGGTCCAAGTACATGTCATCTTGAAACTTAAGTCATCGTCAATAGAGGTGACAGCTAGTAGTCATCTATTGAGCTTTAACATGTCGACACTAGTGCGTTTACCTTATAAATGCGCACGAATAAATGTGCCACAGTTATAAGCGTTTTGTTTCTTAGTATTGAGTATGTATTTATTTCTACAAGTATAAGTAGGTACCTATATATACGCTGTACCCACTAGTAAGATGTTCCATCATCATCATGTAACATCATCCCCAAAATACTATGGATTTCTCGTAAATTAATTAAAGATTTTGCGGAAAACCCACTCATTATTAGGATTCAGTAATATTGATCTTTATACATTTAGATTTACTCGATAAAATGAGTTTTAAATGTTAGTTATTTAATTATGTTTTTATTTATAGGTATATACAGGGTGTTTGGTACATCGTTTGCCAAATTAAAACGGCAGATAGGTTGAGTCATTTGCTATCTTCTCAGGCCCAGAAATTTTTAATTTGGTGCAAAAAAAATTTTCACTTCTATGAGTTTTTTTGTAAATTTCAAATTATTATTTGCGTAGTAGTAAAAAAAACTATGGCCAATTTTGTTTTTCTAGGCATGAGAAGATAGCAAATGACTCAAGCTATCTGCCATTTTAATTTGGCAAACGATGTACCAAACACCCTGTATATTAGTCATTTGCTATCTTCTCAGGCCCAGAAATTTTTAATTTGGTGCAAAAAAAATTTTCACTCTATGACAGTTTTTTGTAAATTTCAAATTATTATTTGCGTAGTAGTAAAAAAAACTATGGCCAATTTTGTTTTTCTAGGCATGAGAAGATAGCAAATGACTCAAGCTATCTGCCATTTTAATTTGGCAAACGATGTACCAAACACCCTGTATATTAAGTTTGTATGCATTAAATTAATAACTAATTAAATAACTATCAATAAAATTTTAATTAAATTTATTGGTCAACAAACAATGAATCTGAAATACTTACATAAAACTACTTTATAAAATTGGTTTTAATAAAATGTTATTCCAAAGCTAAATAGAATTACAAGCTGAAGCTAGCCTTGTTAACGAGCCGACCACAGCACTGTCTGTTGCAGGATGGCTACAGAATATCATTTTCAGTGTAATTGGGGCTAACTGGGGATATATTCAGAAAAAAAACGTGATACCAATGTGATTTGGTGAAAAAACGTAATAATATCAAAGTCAGGTTTTTATTAAATATATTTCTACAGTTTCATATTGTGCTACTTTGCCGGACTATTCTATGTCGAAAATTTAAAGGGCTTTTAATATACGATATTTATGATTAGAGTAGGGAGTTTTTATAATTTTTATTTATTTATTTAAACTTTATTGCACAAAATATATACAAAAATGTACAAATGTCAAAATGTTAATAGTTATTAAATTAATTTTAGTCATGACATTCTTTAAATCGTCTTTTACAACGTGGAATATTGAAAAGGATTCCAGAATTCTAGGTGCAATAATCTTTAATTGAAATGAAAATTATTTATTTCAGGCACAAACCCCACATAGTGTTAGTACAATAAATATAATTAATTACCTATATCTATGTTAGTGTACTATACATATATGTAAAAGAATAAATACCTAAAACTACTTAATACTATTTATTTCGATGATCCGTTGGGTTCGTGTAATTGATTCCAACGCCTCATCAGTAGGCACTAGGCAGCCTACGCTGTCGACAAATCTTTAAATTCTTAGAGTGTTAACTGAAAAGCAAACCATGAAAAATATCAGTTGAATAGTCTTCCAATGTAACTGTGCAGTAAGCCGGTCCACTGTCGCATTTGCGTCCACTGCCGACCTTCGATAAAGGGTTTAAATGTTTGTTATTTGGGAATTCCAATCGGTTTGTGGCAACCAAGGCATCGGGGCAAAATTGCATTATTTTCTTGTCGAGTGTATTTTTTAAAAGTTCCGTCATATTGATAATATAAAATGTGTTTAAGACCAGGAGATGACGTGCAAGGATACATAATTGTATAATACATACGTATGATGGTAACATTCCATTTCTAATCGCAGCTGCACTACCGATACTGAACGCGTCGGTGTTATTGTCAATTTCCATAGTAAAATGAACAGTAATGCAGCTGTCGTTGGAAATGGACTGTCGCCTTTAAGCAAGCTAAGTAACTCCTTAGGTAACGTTGTACCGATTTATACAAAGTGAGGAAGATAGACACTTCATAGAAATTTAAGATAACGATGACAGTCCCAATAATTGCAATGCAAATGCCATGCAGTGTTAAGGCCGAGCCACACCGGCTTGCGTGTGCGTGACGTGCGCGTGTGCGTGCGCTAAAATGTTGGAGCCGCACACGCACACGTCACGCAAGCGGTGTGCCATCTCTCATAAGGATCGGTATACTACAACGCCGCACGCGCACGTGCACGTCACGCACACGCAGCCGGTGTGCACAGGCCTTTAAGGATGACTCACGCTAGGCCGGGCCGAGGCGTCTGACATGTCCTTCTCTATGATGGCTGATTGGTCACATTCCATAGAGAACGACGCGCCGAAAGCTCCGGCCCGGCCCCGGCTCGGTCTACCGTGAGTCAAACTTTATCTTGGCCTTAACTCTAGTCGTTTCCAATTTTGTTAACTTTCAACGCAAATATAAATGGTAAAATAAATACAAAACAATATTCCTACCGCCGTAAGATAAACAGACATGCCTGCATTGCATCAGATGTTAAAAAAATAACGTACAACTGCGAGTCGGACTCGCCCACCGAGGGTTCCGTACTTTTTAGTATTTGTTGTTATAGCGGCAACAGAAATACATCATCTGTGAAAATTTCAACTGTCTACCTAGCTATCACGGTTCGTGAGATACAGCCTGGTGACAGACGGACGGACGGACAGACAGCGGAGTCTTAGTAATAGGGTCCCGTTTTACCCTTTGGGTACGGAACCCTAAAAACCCGGACACAAAACACGACATTCGTGTCTGTTGGCTTATGTCTAACAGCGTTTATGAATCCCTGTATCTGTTCAGCAAATTCGGATAATAATGACGGATAGCCAAGCCCGCACAGTTTGTTCCTACAGGCCAATTCGAACGTAGGTATACTGTTTATTTATTTATTAGTCAAATAAGTAACACAGCATTACAGTAAATCCAAGGCACTGTGAAACTAAAATAAAATACAAAAAGAAACTACAAATAAAAACCAAAGACAAATTAAACATTAGATTTGGGTGACGACGGTGTAACAGCGTGGCTCCGTTGCGTCGCGTCGTCTGACTTGCGGCGCGATTCGGGAAATGAAATAAATCTCTACTAGACCTCAACAAGTTACGATATGGATAATTTAATGATATTTGTAAGATAGATATGTCAAATTAGACGTTTCCGCGATTCTGGAGGTCCTCTTGAACGATTTCGACAAGTTATGACTTAGATATCCAAGTCACATCTAGTCGAAATCTATTGTAAATCTAGTTGATCTCTATATCGTTTCTAGATCTTGTGATTATCTCGTTTCCCGAATACGCGTGTTGGTGTAGGATTCGGCAGGTTGCCCCGGTACCGCCGAAACACCACACCCTTCGGCCAGAAGTCGGCGCTTGCGATGGTGTCCTGCAGCGGCCGCGGCACGCGCACCACAAATGAACTGAAGTGCACATAGTGCCTGTTATCAGAATTATGTCAGTTAGTTATCGTGCATTTCGCTCGTATTTGTCCGTATATGTAGCGGCGCGAGCGAGATGTACGATAACTAAATGACATCATTCAGATATTATTCTAATTTCAATGTACGTTCGAATTGGCCTCATAATCGCCGACATCACTGTAAAATAAGTATCTATTTTCTTCCCCTATTCATAATTGACTAACATTAAAAAAAATCGCGTTTAGAACACATATTAAAACGTATATTATTAGCTTTAATGCATTAAAGCATAGATAGTTCCTGTCTATATGTATAGATAGTTATACATTGTCATTAGGAATGTATTTCCTTAATGGCTTTAGCTTAATTGCCGGTTGACAAATGTGGCAATCCATTGATGATTTGTGATCCAGCTAACCACTGCGGCATGCGATAGTGCGCGGCGTCCTCGTAACTTCTGAGTTAGTTATACATACATCTTTATAATATATCTAATCGTTATATACGTTTCATACGTTATATATATCCATTGAGTTTATGTTACTATAGGGAAGCCATATACCAAACAATGAAATTGACGTAATCACAACCCACACCACCAAAACATCGTTAAATTCATGGCGCCTACGCGTTAGGTCGCGAGATTCACGCTCCGCCTCTATGGTTTGTTGTCAAAACAACAACAACTCATGGCGAAAATACTGGTTCTCTGTACCCGTTCTACAAGTAGTAATAACAATTAGCAAAGACAAAAAAAAATATCAGAGACAACAACGAGGGTGAGGGTGTTAATCAGAGTCGGAAACGTGCATGTAACAGCTCTGGAGTTGCAGGCGTCCATAGGCTACTGTGACTATTTACTATGGCTGTACGCTTGTTTGCCATCGACGTAGTATTTAAAAAAAACATATTAGTCATAACCCAAAATTCGACAGTCTTAAGTTTGCCTGGTCAAACCTTAAGTGGTCTTAGCCGCAACCAAAAAAATAACTGCCTCGAGCGATTTCAAAACTTGCAGAGTTAGGACATCCGTCCACCTTTCTACCAACTTAGCTTTCTAAGTTTACCCGCTTGCACTTATACTCTTCCATGTTTGAGGCGCCTAAAAGACCTTAGATAAAGCTAATTATGGAAGTCAGAGTAATAATGAATGATTTACGTACCTATTGAATATGGAATAGATTACTGTCCTTACTGTGGTCGTAATAGAAAGAACGACAAGGGACCGATTATTGGTGAGGCCTAATATACGAGAACTTCTGCCTAATTTAGAGTCGGTTGCACCAAACCGTCCTCTCACAGTTAAAGCATTTTATTGTATGGAAGTTTCATAGATCACCGCTGCTTGACGTTGATCAGTCTGTTAACTGTCGTTGGTGCAATTGACCGTTAATAGGTTTTGAACGCACTTAGTTACAATTTTTATGCTATGTTATAAGCAGCTTTATATCTTCGGTAAGCAAGTAAGACTTTTTTCAGCACTCTCGCGACCTTTATAAAACAGAAATTCTGAATTAAAATTGGAGTATTCTATTTCCCACATTTCACCCGCTCAGTGCAGCTATAAAGCGCAGCATGCATAAGACAATAGCTCTGGAGCATACAGAGTATTTACGTATCGCGGCAATCTTTTAAACCTCAAGTGGCTGCTGTCTGCGTCAAGCGCACTTTGTGCTATTCGTGTCTTGTCGCTTTGGGATTATTTTTTACTAGGAGGCCAATTCTAACGTACATTTTGACATCAAAATGATATCTGAATGTTGTCATTTAGTTATCATTCGCGAGTAAATTTCGTTCGCAGATAATACAATTTGGGTTTATTAGTATCATCTCAAATTGCCTCTAGTAGATTCTTGAAAGAAAAGTATAGGCGGCAATGAAAATTTTGGGTTTATTTCCTATTTTTTACTACCATAATATTTGACATTCAATCTTCTGTATGTTTTATCGACCTATCTCTAAATTTCAATGTAATGTTGAAGCAGTATATTAATTAATTATTAGCTCGAGGCGTTAAGGCATATTCTGTACCCAGTTGGTAAGGAAGTTACGGATTTTAATTAATCTCGTTAACTAAATTCGATGAGGTTATTATTATTAAGTTTCTAGCGATCCAACTGACCTTTATTGGTTGATGTCTTGAAGCTTTAGGTTTATTTTATATTTCAGTTGTTAAAATTTGGATGTTTCGATAATATTTGTAAATAAATACAATGTCTATAGATCCATGAGGAACCCATTTTCATTGATTTTGAGTTTATTCTAATAGTCCAACGATGTATGACAATACAAGGAGACGGATCTTTTTTTGTAAACATACATACATAATAATATAACATTATATATATATATAATAATATAATATTATAATAATAAAAATTAATATAATATAATATTATATATATATATATATATATATATATATATATATATATATATATATATATATATATATATATAATGTTGTATTTAATTGACTCTGTAACTGTGTTTCTCGTGTTTATATTTCTATGTACAATAAAGTAAATACATACATACATACATACATACATACATACATACATACATACCTGTATCAGAACCCCTAGTGTAAATTTCATTGGATAGTGTGACGAGCGTTCGCGTCTATGTTATGTCTATTTTTGTATAGGATTTTGAACAGCGCGCCAAACAAGATGTTTTGGAAACTCTAAATCCTATACAAAATGACACTAAACGCATACTCATACGTCACGTCACTATCGAATGAAATTTACACTGGGGTATTGATTCTAATTAAATGATTAATCCCGCCCAAACTTCGGACGGAGTTAATATCGCACATGATTAATTGGGATCAGAGGGTATTGAACGACTCACATGTGACAAGCTGCCGTATTCGAACTTCAAGATATTCACAAGAGACGACACGTACTAGATCCATTCTAGATACGTTATAGTTTAGATTATGAACTAGTTCTTTTTTGCAGCGCAATTCGGGCAACCAATGTCACTTTTACGGTAGATAGAGTAAGATATCTATTAGATGTTAATTAGATTTCTTAGTCATATCCTGTGGAAATCGTTCAAGAGTATCTCCAGAATCGCGAAAATGTCAAATTTGACAGATTAGATCTTAAACATATCGTTATCGTATCTTGGTGATGTCTAATAGATGTCTATTTCATAATCCGAATCGGGCCCAAAATGTGTAATTATAGTTGTATTAATAACGGATTTGGTGAAGGGAAGGGAAAAGGTCACCGGTTGTATTTTCTTTTTCATTCACTCAAGACTCAAGAAACTTGCCAAAAATGATATTATTATTTGTATTTATTTTCCTATATATCGTGGTTAAGAATGTGGGTCGCAAGCCTTGTTGAGCCTCTTAAATAAATTAACATCTCCAGTATTTATACTAAGTCCAATAATCACATAGGATTAAGTGCTACTCACTACAATTCTGAGTAATTTTCTACAGGAAACAAGAATAGCAAAATATCGTATTAAGTTATGTTTCTAGGGTTAGCTAAGTACTCCTTTTAAGTCTTGCCGTCAATCTTAGTTTGACTACTATTTCGTATATTTCTCTCAGTTACTTAAAGATTAGCTGGAAGAGATCCCTTAAGAGGATAAGTTCGCCTTTGTACACATTTACTGTATTCTCTCTGTGTTCTTATTGTTTTGTGCAATAAAGTGTTTAGGTACTACTACAAAATTAGGCCCTAAAGCACCAGATCAGTCGTTGTGGCTGGCGGCTGATAGTGATAATACTAATGATATTAGCTTATTCGTGTTACTGAGTGGAACCTTGTTCGAATTTAATCGATTAACATTTTTTTAAATACCAATATACACTCACACAACAATCTTCTAATTTTGCCCTACACATTTCTGGGAAATATGCTAGAGAAAAAGTTTTTTTTTTTAAAAAAAGCTGTCAAAAAGATCTTCCCCTTGTATTGCAAGTTAGAAGCTTTTGATAAACGGACATAGGTATACAATATTTTCGCCAAACTGAGACAGTTTGCTGGCGAATAGTGCGCTCTCAATTTTATATGTACTTTCTTGTTATAACTACATACATACAGAGTACAGAACAAACTGTAGGTATATACTTAGCGTTTGTTAGATTCCTCAAGTGTGTGTTGTGTTGGAATCCTACAAAGCCAAAAGAGACCACCAACACCATGAATGCCAGCACAATACCTTTATCTTCTTTCACATTTAATCAACCGAGCTACAAATCGCAATACAAGATAATGGGACAGCAATTTGCTTAAATACTTAGTTTGAATGTTCTAAAGTGAAATCATAACAGAGCTAAAACAATAGAGAACATAAAGATAACATGGAAAGCGAAAGGTAGCCCACATTAATCTCTGGTTTGTTCCTCTGACAGCGTTCATTAAGGCACAAAAGCGTGGTCTATCATCTAGTTTCCGTCTTGATCGACCGTATTCTCGTCCAAAAGGGCACATCTTTACAGGCGTATCAACCAACAGACTTTCTTCTGTTGGTTGATACGCCGTTTCACTCTTGGGCGATATTAAGCTTTTACAAATTGGTGCTGTAATGCTGGGTGCGGCGGACAAAGGCATGAGTTAAAAGGTACGTATGCTATGTATTTTATGTATTTTAATTTGATTTATTCACGAATAAGCTTACAGTCTAATGAACCAAGGCGCTTATAAGTAATGTTTAATATTATACATGCTATGTTACACTTACACTATAAAATTACATGTCAACGGTACAAAAATAGAAACAAATTCAATTATCAATTAAGTATCAAAATAATATGTCAATAAAGCTAATAAATATTAATTAATCAATTAAATTCAAAAATTCATACATGCCTTTAATAACGTGGTAAGATGCATGATAAAAAATGTCAACGTCAGGTAACCGCAGAGACATATCATTTAACAGAGCGATAGCTCTTGCAGAGGGAGCGTTTGCCGCCCAGCGCGTGCGCCTCACCGGGCATGCGAACAGGCGCCGGCGCCGTCGCGAAACGACCGCCCCACCCTCCCCCGCCGCGGGGCAACGGCGAGGGGGCGGAACAGAAAGACCTATTCTTGACAGTGTAGATGGATTCCAGACTTGGTTGCACAGGAGCTTATAATAATGCACCATCAGTAACAACTTCCGCCGCAACTCTAATGTATCCATCCCGACCATACCACTGACAAACAATGATGGATACATATAAGGATAATATCTAGGGT
Source organism: Cydia fagiglandana (assembly GCF_963556715.1). Classification (NCBI taxonomy): domain Eukaryota; kingdom Metazoa; phylum Arthropoda; class Insecta; order Lepidoptera; family Tortricidae; genus Cydia; species Cydia fagiglandana. Next base: position 19,694,961 of record NC_085938.1, read on the forward strand.
TTGCACGACGGATCTGAAATGTATGGGAAGATCCGCGGATCCGGATCCAGATCCGGATAATTTCATACATTTCGGATCCGGATTGCAAACCCTAATAATATCCTAACTTTTTCCTATATAGAAATCGAGCAAATTTCCTCTGGATTCTTTCGATCATGAGGGTATATTTGCTTTCGTGTGGATCCCAGATACAAGCACCAAATTCAAGTTTGCTGCGAACATAGGCGTTGTATAGCAACAGCAAAACACGAGTGTCACAAAACTGGCTCGATACCCTCATGATAAACCCCAGGACCTTGTTCGCCTGCTTACAGATCTTGGTAACGTGCGTCCTAAAGTCAAGTCTCGAGTCCAAGGTCAGTCCCAGGTCAGTTACCTCATCAACGCGATCCATGAATGCGTCTTTAATGTGGTATTGTTTGATGTGAGGTGACCGAATTCTAGAGAACGTAATAACTTTACATTTAGATGTGTTAAAATGCAGTTTATTGTCCTCACTCCACTCGGTCACCGCATCTATGTCCCTTTGGAGGTCCTCCAGATCAGACTTGTCTCCGCCTGCTCCCAGAAACAACTTCAAGTCATCAGCGAACAACAAACAGCCAGCAGTGTGTACCACGCTCGGCAAGTCATTTATCATTATCGTAAATAATGTAGGGCCGAGAGTGCTGCCCTGACTCACGCCGGACCGGGTGAAAAAAGGTCTAGAACTATATCCACCCCACTCAACGTACTGGTTTCTGTCACGAAGGTAATTAGATAGAAAGTTCAGTAGGTGCGGCGTAAAACCCAGGGCACTACATTTTTGAAGCAGGATGTCGTTATCTACCAGGTCAAATGCCTTTTTGAAGTCAAAATAAGCCGCATCCACCTGCCGACCTGCATCTAGCTCGTCTCTGACGTGGTCTACAAAGTTTACATGATTAGTGACAGTAGACCGAGCACGACGAAATCCGTGCTGACTGTCACTTAACCAACATTGTATCTGCTGGCTGATGCGACTTTCTATTATGGACTCAAATAACGTGGCGAAACCTGGCAGAACAGCTATAGGTCTGAAATTGGACACATCACGACCCGTGCCGCTCTTAGGAACAGGAGTCACCCTCGAGACTTTCCAACAGGCTGGATACTGCCCACTTTTCAGACTTAAGTTAAAAATGTGTAAAAGTGCAGTCTCAAGTACTGAAATACAGTCTTTTACAAGAAAAGATGGTATGTCATCAGGTCCAGCAGATGCTCGAGCTTTTAAATGTTTTGCTGCTTTACAAAGGTCTGCAGCATCTATATTTTCCACTGCCACGCGCGCATTACTAACTGGAAGGCCAGCACAACTTTGCGCCGCCAACTCAGCATTCAAGAGTGGGACCTCCCCGTGAAATACTGAGGCGAAGTACTCAGCAAAAGAGTCCGTCGCTTCTTGCCCCGTCACAGTCTTCCCTTTGTACACAAACTCGGTGTCACACCGTCTATCCTTCCTTTTACTGTCAACAAATTTCCAAAATTTACTAGGATCGTCCGTAATGTCTGTCTCAATACTGCGTATATAATGTCGGAACGCACTATCAATCAGAGTCTTTACATGTGTCCTATAGTATCTAAACATTTCCAGATTAAAAAGCTCTCCTTTCTCTCTATACCTTTTTAGGTGGAAATGCTTAAGCTTGATGTTTTTAATTATATCCGCAGTAAACCAGATAGGATAACAATATCGATTTTCACGTGCAGGTTTTTTGAGGGGAACATTACTGTCGATACATTTTTTCAATTTAGCGTAAAATAGTTCAGCGGCAGTACCAGAACAGTTCTCAATGAGCACATCACTCCAATCAATATCTGATATAGCGTTATAAAGAACTCTAAGATCAGCCTTACGAAAGTTCCATTTAGGACCCGAAACAGGAGGACGAGACTGCAAAGTTGGGGAACGCATACCAACACGTTGAAACTTCACCAATACCTCAAGGGGCGGGTGGTACGCATCAGCCGGTACAAACGCATCGACTTCGCCGCAAACGCTCACTCTCTCAGTCTCTGGGGTAAAGCCGCTCAAAACCAGGTCTAGTATACCATCATGCCCATTACACACATTATTATGCTGATACAGCTGACAAAATTCCATAAAACATTTAAAATTATTCTGGACATTTACACTACACGAATTCAAATTAAAATCACCTAAAATAATTATTTCATGGTCAGGGAATTTACAAATTACATTTTCTAAACATGTCAAAACTTTCAAATATTGGTCGTCTCTATAACTTAGGTGGGAGGTAAACAACGCAACATACAAATTTTACCGCTTTGCCCACGACTAAAGCAGAAACTAGTTCCATGTCATCACTTAAACCATCGATACTAGACAGAAGTCGTACCGATAAACTTTTGTGCACAGCGAGCAACACACCACCCCAACCCACATCACCGAGACGATCTTTCCTTAACACTATGTAATCCTTGGAGAATAGTTCCGCATCCTTCACCGAACTCGTAAGGAATGTCTCGGTTAGGGCCACGACGTTGTATGAGCCCAGAAGCATGTTAGTATGGAAGACATCAGTTTTCGACCTTAATCCGCGTACGTTCTGGTAGTAGATGCTAATACTCTGCGTCGATTTACTTCTCGCTTTTTTTACTTTGGCGACGAAAATTATGTCGCCATGGCTTGATACTTATGTCCTTCGCCCAGTTTTCTTCAGCCATGACCTTTTCAAGCAGACTTTCCGGCACGCCTAGTTTAAAAGAAGCATAGTTCCCACGAGCCTTGAGTTCTTCGACTGTGCAACCATCATCCCCACTTAGCATATTCAGATGCTGCAACACTTGCTCCTTAGTAGTACCCTGCTTTACGTAGCACAAGTGCATGTACCTTAATCTCTCTGCTGCTTCTATTGGAGTTACACCAGGAGCAGCAATACCTCGCAGAACCCCACTGACTCTTGATCCCTCGCTGTTGTCTTCTTTCCCATGATCTCTAATAACCTTGTCCTTGTCACAAAATAGGACAGAGTCTCCTTCAAGGTCAGTATTTTTTACACCTTCCTGTGGGACACGTATCAAAGGGCAGCTGGTAGGCTTTTCAGGCATGGATTCCGCTTCGTCGGAGAGTGCTGCAATATCCGACCTTGAACCTGCTGGTGCGGGTTCTTCTGTTATGACAGTTTCCTCTGTTATCTGTCCCCGCTTCTTTGCCTTGTTTGCCTTCTGCTTTCGGACCCTCTTTGGACTAGGTTTCGAAGCCATAGCTTTATTCTGAAGGTCACTTATGATAAGATCCTGCGCTGCAATTTTCTCCTCGTATTCTTCAACCTTACGCTGCAAGAAAGATGTAACCATCACTTGTGCTTTTAGTTCTTGTAGTTCAAGTTTTAAATTACTAATTTCTCGTACTTCTTTCCGCAGCTCACGAACTTCTAGGACTAGTGCAGAACAAACGGAATTGTCTTCATTTTTTGTCAATGGAGAAGGTGGTAGTATCGGGAGGGGTGGGCGAGAGCCCCGGAACATGGTGACACTATCTCTTGCCGTGTAGCCATCAATGGAGTGGCGGTCACGAACTGGGGTGTGACTATTGTCTCCTTTTGGACGGGCCGATTTACAACAAGGACACAACCATTCGTCCTTCTCCTCTTGTTTCAGACCATTGAACACCTCATCCGGTATTTGAACACAGATTAAGTCATATATTTGCGTGCATTTGGAACACGGCATAAACTTACACGAACTGATTTGTTCACCACATCCATTGCAGACATCAGCCATCATCAATTCGTTTATTTATTCTTTAATTTCTTAATTAGCGACAAAACAGTAGTGTCACCAAGCGGTGGTCTTTGGAACTAAGGACAATTCGAGAGCTATCTTCGTAAACACACTGACTCGTAGCAACAGAACGCAGCCTTGGGTATTTTATTCTGGCAATACTGACTTGTTGGCGGGCCGTCACATCTGTCAGCTGTCACCAGCTACTCCAATCAGCTGTCGAATGGTCCCGCTATTTTGTTGTGGAAAAGTGGTTTTTGTAGTTCTATGGTTCAAAAATCATTAAAGTAACGGCTTATACAGTTTTCTTACCGTCTATTTTAGTGGCCAGTGCTTTATAGTTGTAAAAATAACACCGTGTTTCCAATGTAAGTTCTTTAGTTCGCTTGTTCCACTCCAAACTTCTCTTTTAAGTTACATTTTATACATTTAATCATAAAAAAATCAACAGAGCTTTTGATAGTAATGTTTACTTGGCAAATGTTGCCAGAGTAGTAATCTAAATGTTACGTCTTAGTCGTAAAACTTAGGTTATCTTTATAGGTGTTCTACTTTACATAAGATTGTGTATTAATCTATTTTCGAGTTTCTAGCCTTCTATCGGAAACATAATTATAATATTAAATTTAATAAAGATTTTCAACGAAATGAATTTCTTTACATATATGTAAGTACACGTTTAGTGCTGTGCTCACAAAGTTTTTTTTGTAAATGAATGAAAAAAGCGTTTTGTGGAATCTGAACTATTGGAGTTCAGATTGTTTCTGAGCCATTACGCAGGTGGCGGGCATCGTAATGGAACCCATTAGGTTGCATTGCAGCATTGTGTTTATTGGTTAGATCCACGCGTTTCGATCAACAAAGCGTTTGATATTGGAACACTTTTGCCGTCCATTGAGCATATTCGCTTGTTTTAAGTCCCACAAAACAGTCGATAAACACGTTTTTACTTAATGTAGAGTCTGCCACTAAAAAAACAATGTCGAATTTTAACGCCCGTTAAGCGTGATCCGACACGAACTCTCCCGGTTTTTGTTTTTTATTGGCGCTAACAATATATTTATTATAACCATGGATTCAACCCAAGCTCATTTAGCATGCAATTGAAAAGTAAAACAAGCAGTGACTTCTATATATCGTTCTCTTGTTTTATTTATCCCTGGCATTGGTGCCAGAAGCTGTCTCAGCAATTCCACGCCGCAGCATCGGCCGTCGATGTAAATTTCATGCCAACATTTTTCGAGGAGAATCACGTCTTGGCGTTGCTTTATGCGCTAGTAGATGTCGAGTGATAAACGTCAAGAGGTGACTGGGTAAATTTTCGAGAACAAGTTTGTAAATTTTGTTCGTTTTTCGTGATATTGATATATTATATTCCTGTTTGTGTTGTTTAAGTACTGTCCACGATTAGCTGACATAATGAAAGGTTTATTGATGGGATTATATACTGTACAGATAAAATTATTTTGATCGTCATTTTAGGGATCACGAATACTTAACACGTAATTTCTTGTCATTGTTAAATTTCAATAAGGCAAATTTTTGACTGTGTGAATGGTCACGTAAAATACAGATCCACAGTATTTAATCTGATTCGTTCGCTCGGCCATGTAAACAGTGAACAAGTAAAACATTTAACTAAGCCTATTTAACCAGCCTACAACAGCGTCAAAGCACAGTCAAATTGCTGGACACAAGCGCTGTTCATTAAGCAACTTCCACGCAATTACCTGAAGCGGTGAGCCACGACAGTGAGCTGACCGCTTTGCTTGATAAATAATAGATAAGCAGAAATACTCTTTATTGGCACACCTCATTAAAAAGATACAGCTCAAAGAAAAACAAACGATAAAACACTTTTAACTACCTACTTAGTTTTTCGTCTTATTTTCTTTATTAACTTGTGTTTTGAAAAGAGGAACTTTGAGAAGAATACGCTTCAATCTATTTAAAAAAATATCCAGCCGTATTCGAACAATGAGATACGTCAAATACTAGATATTGAAACGATATGGATTAGATATGTCAGTGTCAAACAAGTGTTAAAATTGACATTTCTATAATAAAAACGTCACTTTTGATACTTGTTTGACACTGACATATCTATTCCATATCGTTTCAATATCTAGTATTTGACGTATCTCATTGTTCGAATACGGCTGATTAAATGTTTTAGAGCTGGTATCTATGTCAAGTAAAAGTATTTAATGAGTACCTAGACTTTAGTGAATGTCCAAGATAACTGAAATCGAAAAGTCTCAAATGACTCTAGACTATAATTCACCTACCAATCCACATATTATTATATTTATTTTTGTACCTGTTTACAATTTGGTCAGAATAGAAATACATTGTTACATCCTGTACCGAAAGTTATACCTTTCTATTCGAGATAGCCAATCGTCAAGCAATAAAGTGTAGCCAATATTTACAAATTGAAGTACAACACGTGCCATAACGCTCCGTTACACTCCCAGCAAAACTAGAATGAAACGAATTGGATTCCTTTATAAAAATAAATTGCAGTAGCTTTCCATGAATTATGCACGATGTAGCTTCGGATACATTTTTTTGCCGTCCGATCCCAATGCAATTAAAATCAATACCGCAGCGAAATGATATGACGGCAAGACCACGACCAATGCTATTCCAAATTTATCGTAAAGTATTTTCATTTCGCCGAAATGCAGGCAAGCAAGGCTGGTGAAATTCCCACTGGCTGTCTATCCGATTCGAACTTTAAGATAAGTCAAATATTACATCTAGATACGATATGGATTAGATATGTCAAAATGAAGTTTTTGTTTAAAGTAACGTCACTTTTCACTCTGACATAATCTAATCCATATCGTATCTACACGTAATAATTGACGTATCTTAAAGTTTGAACCGAGCCGTGTATTTGCAGTATTCTTGCTCGATATATATTATTCATTCATAAGGAGCACCGTGATATTTACTCACCCATTACTGTGGGCTCGGAGTCGCGTTTCTTGCATTAAAAATTTACCATAAGTCCACCTCGGAGCTCTGAAGTAGATAGGTAAATGTTAACAGGGGAGATTTATTAAATAAACATGAGACTTAACCTATTCGGCTGTATATTTATTTTTTGTTTTCTTTTAACTTTAGTGAATCGAATGGGAAAGCTGTTTTAAGATCGTGTAGAAAAAATTTTTGGCAGCTTTCATTCCATACCGCTGCTACCTCTTTGGAATATAAGTCCTCTCAGTGAAACTATTTT